>NW_006409044.1:279535-298286 GCF_000296735.1 Chrysochloris asiatica | reverse complement strand
CTCCTCGGAAACCCTGTACAAGATTGCTATGAGTTGACACTGACTGGATGGCACTTAACAACAATTGTACTAGGACTCCTGGCATGGCCCTGTAGGATCAGCACTGAACAGTGAAACACAAGGTCAGCAGTTCAAGACCATCAACTGCTCCTCAGAAACTCTATACAAGATCATTATGAGTTAGAATTGACTCAAGGTCATTTAAATGGCAACAGTTACGTACCAGATTGCCTGGATAGTGCAAACAGGTAACATGCTTGGCTTCTAATCAAAAACCTAGTGGTTCGAGTCCACGCCAAAGCACCTTAGAAGAAAAGTCTGGAGGTCTACATCTGAAACTTAGCTACTGGAAATCCTGTGTGGAACTGTTCTACTCTGACACACATGGGGGGTCACCAAGAGTTGGAGTCAACCCAACAGCAATTGTTCTACAGTGTATCAAGCCTTGTGCTAGGTGTTGGGATATAGCAATAAAGAAGACACGGGCCTCCCTTTCAGGGACCTTGGCTTCTAAGCGTGAGACACATCACACACAGAACAGTGTCAGAAAAACTACTCAAACTCTAAAGGTAATTGTTGTTGTTGTTGAATAAACTCATGGTGGACTCAAAACCTACTGCTATGGAGTTGTTTCTCACTTTGAGTGACTGGTGAGTTAAGACCACCAACCTTTCAGTTAGTTGCCAAGGGCTTAACCACTGTGTAACCAGGTCCTAATGTTGTTGTTGTTGTTAAGTGCCGTCAAGTTGATCCTGACCCATAGCAACCCTGTGTAGGGTTTCCAAGGAGCAGCTGGTGAGCTTGAACTGCCAACCTTACAGTTCAAATGGCTACCAGTTCCTAATAGTGGGCCCCAAATTAAAAACCCACAGCCATCAAGTCGATTCTACCCAAGACTGTAAATCTTTCTGGCTGGTGGGTTTGCACGCCCACTTTTCAGTTAGCAGTCCATTGTTTATTCTATAGGGCCACAGAACCAAATCCACCCCTTGTACTCTGCATTCACCTTAGTCTACAAGACTACATTTTCAAATGGGAGGAGGCTGTCACATGTGTCTGGTACATGAGGGACAGGCCTCTTAATCCAAGATAGATCTATAAATAAACCAAATCCAAGGTATACATAGAGGAAGAACTGCAATCACATAAATGAAGAGCCACCATCAGCAAGGAGTGGAGGAAAAGAGAAGGGTTTGGGTGAGAGGCAGACAGTCTCACAGTGCCTTGGAAAAGAGGGGAAGGGACTGGAAAGCCTGAGAAATAACTTAGTGACCATCAAAATTCCGTCCTATGGTCCCCACTCCCACTCTCAACAGCACTGTCTCAGTAAGGAGGACTTTGACTTCTCCGTGTCCTTAATCTTGTAAATAAGAATGGAAAGTGTAAATCGTGTCAGTACTGGAGAGCACGACAGAGCTGGAGTCTGCCTGTCAAGTGGAGGGGAAGATCTATTCCGATATTTATTTATTATTATTATTTCGAGAAGGGTGGGGGGAAGCCAGAAATATTTCCAAAATGTCAACACTATTAAGGAAATCTGAACACCTTAATCCATTTAAGTGTCAGCTAGAACCAGGCACGGGTTTTCAGGAGGGGAGAATGAGGAAGTAAAGGGGGGCAGAGGGAATTAATGCCAGATTCCACATAATCTATCAAAGTTTCTTTCTTTTCTTAATATATTAAATATTAAATGCTTCTTTGCATCGGAGGGAGAGAGGAGAGAGAGAGAGGGACCAGGGTGGAACTCATAAATGCCTAGATAATTGGTTTTGAGGGTTTTTTTTTTTTCCTCCTTCTTTCTTTCTTTCTTCTTGGCGGATTCTCAATTTCCCTATAAAAGAGAAAATTCATTTCCAGCCGCTAATGTAATGTCAGCGTGCTGTTTACTAAGCATGGAAGATGTATAGGGGGACACTACTTTCAGAGGACTACTTAATGATGCATAGAATTAAATCCTGAGCTCCTCAGCTGAGCCTCCTCCCTCCCTTCTGGTTCCCAGGCTCCCAATGCATCCTGGGAGATGCAGGGTTGGCATAACCTGCCTCCCTAGTTGTTAAAATCCTGGGGTTTCTGCTGAGGAAGCTTCATAGCAGTCCCTTAACCCCAGCAGATATACTTGCCCTTGGCATAGACTGAGGTCAGCCACTGGACTGTAAGTAACTGATGGACAAGGGGAGAGATAGCTTGTCCAGTGAGACTGAAGAAGATGAGAATAGACGGTTAATAAGAAGCACCAGTGAGTTGGGGTGCAGGGATATGAAGGGGGTAGGGTGAGGTTGGAGAGCCCTGATATGGAAAAACCCAGATGACCAGGAAAAGTTGGAGGTGGAACTTCTCTGAGCTCACTCTCTGCCCTCTGGAAACCATAGCATTCAAATGTCAAGAAAATTAAATGTTCGCAGTTCACAGTCATCTCCAGGGTCCTCCCAAGCTGTCATTGCAAGAGCCGCACCTATGTCCTAGTCAGCCACCAGCCAGGCTTTTGTGTCAACTCATGCTGCTGTCAAGGGGCAGCATCAGCAGGGAGTGACCTGGCCTCATCTAAGAGCCGTACAATGCAGTGAAATGGCCCCAGCATCCAGGCATTCTCTCTTGGGAAAGGTGACCCAGCCGTGCCACCTGAGTTGACCATTAACTCAGGGCAGCTGGCTCAGCCACTGAGAAATTAGGAGTGAAGGTAGAAAGGTAGAAAATTGGTATTGAGGACTGAGGGAAGTGAGGGGAATGTAACTTTGTGGGGATGGGGTGTGAGAGGGGTGTCTGACTACTTGGTACCTTCTGAATCTCCTCCAGTGTTGCTTTAATCCTCACCACTGTACTGAAAGTCCTGGTGTAGTGCTGTGGGTTAATGTGTCAGACTGCAAAGCCATTTAAACTGCAAGGTCGGTGGTTCAAGCTCACCAGCTGCTCCTTAGAAATTCTATAAAGGGTCGCTATGGGTCGGAATCAACTCGACAGCACTTAACAACAACAGTAGTACTGTGGAAGGAAAGTCTAGCAGTCTGTTTCCATGAAGATTACAGCCATGAAAACCCTACGGAACTCAGTTCTACCCTATAATATTGGCGGTTTCCATGAGTCAGAGTTGAATTGATGGTGACAGATTTGGTTTTTAGATAGGGCACCTCAGTGTAGGTGTCTTATTCCTTTAACAAATTTAGTATTGTACCCTGCAGAGTCCTGGTGTGGCACTGTAGGATAAACACTGGGCTTCTAACCGAAAGGCTGGTGGTTCAAACCCACCAGCCACCCCTTGAAAACCCATACAGGCTCACTATGATTTGGAATCAACTCAGTGGCATTTAACAACAACAACTCTGCAGTCAGCTTGTCTGGACAGGACACCATTTCTGCCCAGGGAATGTCATTTTTCCAGTTTCTCAGGCTAGAAAACTTACAGCCATTATTGTCTCATTTCTCTTTAATTAAATTTTTGAAATGTTTCCTAGCTTTACTTTTTCCTAGAGAGCTCTGGTAGCGTAGTGGTTACGAATCGGGCTGTGAATCTTAAGGTCGGCGGTTTGAAACTACCAGCTGCTCTGTGGGAGAAAGATGAGGCTTTCTACTCCCATAAGGATTTACACCCTTGGAAACCCTGTACAGGGTCACTATGGGTCAGAATTGACTCGATGGCACTTAACAACAACTTTTTCCTAGCCACGCACTGTCCCAGCATCACTTCAATCAAGTCTGATATGTGTTCAACTACCAAGGTCTCCCAACTTTTCCCATTCCTACGTCTACTCTTAATCCATCCCTACCTCATTATCACAAAACACCATTTTCAGCATGTCACTTTAAAGTGTCTGTTAACCACCTACTGAATTATGTCCAGACTGAGTAAAGCCAAGTCATAAACTTTATACTTCAAAGGGAGTTAAGATCCTAGGGGTGTATCTTAAAGGACCATCCAAAATTGGGAGGAGACCACAGACAATCTGGTTTCCACCTGTAAGTACAGCATAGAAAATTGTGGCATTTTATTGAAATATCTGAAAAGCAACTCTGCAACAAAAAGGAGAGATGTTAATTGATGCACCTTTACTCATAAGAAATATGCTAGATTTTAGCAGAACTTTCCAATAATCAGAGACATCTAAAGACAAAATGAATTGTTCCTGTCTCTCTTTAGTCCCACAAAGACTGATGACCCAGTGTTAGGATATGACAGAAGAAATCATGCATGGGATTGGTGAGGCAGGGAGTTTTCCTAGAAGGGCTTTAAAGTTTCTCCCAACCCAGAGGTCCTGTGATGCTCTGCCTGACATCAGGACCCTCCTTCATCTAGCCTCATCTCTGTATCTATCTTCTTTTCCAGCATCTATTCTTCACAATCTACATATGTTTAGTGTGTGTCTTTGCCTGTCTGATTTCCCTGTGATGAATAGCCTATAGTGGATCTTTCAAACACATCTCCAGAAATTAAGCTCAGGCTTCTCTTCTCTTTCCATCATTGATATACAGTACTACATCCAGCCATAAGATCTTACACTGTACTCGCTCTGCCTTTAATTTTCCTACATGTGAGTGACTGACTGTCTTAGTTGCCAAGTTCTGCTGTAACTGAAATACCACAAGTGGGTGACTTTAATAAGCAGAAGTCTGTTCTCTCATAGTTTAGGAGGCTAGAAGACTGAATTCAGTGCTGGCACTAGGGAAAGGCTTTCTCTCTTTGTGGACTCTGGGGAAAGAAAGTTCCTTGTCTTCTTTCAGCATCTGTAGGCTCAGCTTTCCTTGAAGATCTCCAGGTGTTTTGCCATCAATCTTCCACTGGATCTAGGAATTTCACAGTGCAGATAGCCCAGTTCCAAAGAACACACTCCACTCCTGGCTCTTCTCTAATGGTAGTACTAGGTCCCTCTTTCTCTGCTCAAGTCTCTCTCTTTTTATCTGTTTATCTCTTGTAAGATAAAAGATGCTGCAGCCCTCATCCCTTTGAAACTTCCTTTCATCATTTTAGGGTTAGGATAGACTTAAGGGTATTGCAGCTCACCCTTCATCCTCTTACTAGTTTATCACGGGGGGTCATCATGTAACTGCCACATTACGTCATTGCATAACTGCCAAACCACCCAGCATCATGGTCCAAACAAGCTGACTCATATTTTCAGGGGATACATTTCAATCCATGACACCGACCTTCTGTAATATATGAATTGTGATGCTCCCTTTGAAGAACTTAACATAGATCCTGCCATACACCAGCCACTAATAAATGCTTCCACTGATTGATCAAATGCTACTATATGCACATTATCACTGCCCACCCTGAGGATTATTCGGTTAGCCTTGCCAGCCTAGTGACTTTGCCCAAAGAGAAATTCTGTGCTATGACTCTCCACCACATGCTGAATAGAATTCCAGAGGTAAGCATAACACTCAGATTCCATCCCATCCTTTTTGAATGCATCTACATCCCCCATATCCATCATCCCACATGCTATGTTCCCACCAAATCAGACTCTATTTCCACTGTTCTTCTAGTCTGGAATGTTCTTCCCATCTTTGTTGTTTTCATGTGCTGTTGTATTAGTTCTGACTCATAGTGATCTTGTATAGGATTTCTGAGGAGCAGCTGGTGAGCTTGAACCACTGACCTTATGGTTCAAACTGACCTTGCAGTCCAGCGCATTAACCTGCAAGGCCACACCAGGACTCCTTTCCATGTTTATTTGCCTCAAAAATTCCTATTTGATCTTCAAAAGTCCATATAGAAATCATCTTCTCAGTGGGGCTTTTCCTGGTGGCCTCTAAGGTGGTTAGTTCTCCACTCTGTCTTCCATGTTCCCATGACACTTTGGGCAGATTTCCATTTCCATCATCCACCCAATTTTATGATACTTAATTGTGTACATATGTGCCTTCCCCACTGAAGGATGTGCTTGCCCTTCAAGGACAAAGACAGTGTGTTATCCATCTCTCATCCCTTAGTACCCAGCAGAATGTGAGGCATATGTGATTTTGTGTGCCGTCAAGTCAGTTCCAACTCCTAGCAACACTATATCAGGTTTCTCAGAGTGACTGGTGCATTTGAGTCATTGGCTTTATAGTTGGCAGTCTAGTGCTTATCCTATATATAGCATCACACCAGGACTCATGAGGCATATGTTGTTTTTGTTAAATGCCATCAAGTTGGTTTCGACCCATAGCGACCCTGTATAGGGTTTCCAAGAAGCAGCTGGTGAGCTTGAACCACCAACCTTGCAGTTCAAACAGTTTTGCAGTCTGGTGCATTAACCCACAGCGCCACATAATGAGGCATATGTTGTGTTGCTGTTGTTGTTATGTGCCGTGAAGTCGATTTCAACTCATAGCAACCCTGTAAAGGGTTTCCAAGGCTGTAAATCTTTACAGGAGCAGAAAGCCTCATCTTTCTCCTGCAGAACAGCTGGTAGTTTCGAACTGCTGACCTTGTGGTTCGCAGCCCGACTTGTAACCACTACGCTACCAGAGCTCCTTCATGAGGCATATAGTAAGCATTAAATCAATAGAGAAGAAAAAAGGAAAGCGATAGGGAATAATCCTTAGTTTCTTAGCCCTGCTGTAACAGAAATGCCACAAGTGGATGGCATTAAAGAACTGAAATGTGTTTTCTCCCAGCTCAGAAAAGGCAAAGAGTCAGATTTCATGGCACTAGCCCTATGGAAAGGCTCTCTGTTCAATTTTGAGGGTAATCCTCAAATTGTCTCTGCTTCTCTAGTGTTCTTGTTCCTTAGTGATCTCTACTTGACATCATTCTTTTCCCTCACTCTTGCTTGCTTGCTTCTGTGCCTAATCTACTCCTTTTATATTTCAAAATGACTAGTCTAAGACACATCCTACACCGATATAGTCTCTCTAATACAACAAGGAAACTATTCCCCAAAGGAATAATATCCATAGCTGTGAAGCTCAGGAACCAAAAACATATTTGGGGGTGGGGGATACAATTCAATCCATAATAGAGAGAAGGGAAAAGCAAGGATACAGAAAGGAAAAGAGGAAAGTTAGAGGGAGGAAGAATGAGAGAGGGGGAAGGGAAGAAAAGAGAGAAAAAAATCTTGAGTAGGTAATGTGGGGTCTTATGGCAGTGACCTAATGGGGCAGACTCACTTGGCCAATATGGTAAAAAATTACCAAGAAGAAGGTCAAGTAAGACTTCATGGGTCTGACAACCAATAATTTGATCTTCTTTCAGGAATATACACTTTAGTGTGGACAGAATGATACAAGGCTATTGAGTTCTTGCATTATAAATATGATAATTGAAGCAAATTTATCGCTCCCTTCTGGGTCTCTTTTGTCCCTTTGCACAACAGATAGAAGACAGTTACTATGTTCACAAGGCTGGAGGTCTTGGGTGATGGGACAACTCATTGCAGGGATTTGAGAGAATGGCTTGTCCCAGAATTGCTGTTTATTCAATCTGCCACAAATTCAAGCCAGATTCAGAAGAGGATGTGGAACTAGGGATAGCATTGCTGACGTCAGATGGATCTTGACTGAAAGCAGCGAATACCAGAAAGATGTTTACTTGTGCTTTATTGACTATGCAAAAAGACTTCTGACTGTATGGATCATGACAAACTATGGATAACATTGCGAAGAATGGGTATTGTGCTCATGAGAAACCTGTGCGTAGACCAAGAGGCAGTCATGCGAACAGAACAAGGGGATGCTGAATGTTTTAAAATCGAGAAAGGTTGCGTCAAGGTTATATTCTTTCATCATATTTATTCAATCTGTATGCTGAGCAAAGAATCCAAGAAACTTGATTATATGAAAAAGAACATGGCATCAAGATTGGAGGAAGGCTTATTAACAATCTGTTATGTACAGATGATACTACCTTGCTTACTGAAAGTGGAGAGAACGTAAGCTACTTACTGATGAGCAACATCTACAATCGTCACTATTACTTGCATCTCAATGTTAAAAAAAAAAAAAAAGCAAACCATAAATCCTTGCAACTGGACCAATAAATAACATCATGAAAAATGGAGAAAGATTGAAGTTTTCAAAGACTTCGTATTGCTTGGACCCATAATCAACACTCATGCAAGCAGCAGTCAAGAAATCAAATAATATATTACATTAGACAAATCTATTGGACATTACTTCTTTAAAGTGTGCAAGAGCAAAGATGTTAGTTTGAGGGCTAAAGTGCGCCTGACCCAACCCATGATATTTTCAATAGCCTAGTATGAATGTGAAAATGGACAATGCATAAGGAAGATCATAGAAGGACTAATGTATTTGCATTATGGTGTTGGAGAATATTAGAAGTACCCTGGCCTGCCATATGACAAACAAGTCTGTGTTGGAAGAAGTACAGCCAGAATGCTCCTCAGAAGCCAGGATGGTGAATCTTTGTCTTTCATACTTCAGACATATTCTCAGGAAGAACCAGTCTCTAGAAAAGGACAAAATGTTTGGTAAAATGGAATGGATTGGCATAGTAGTAGCAGCAATGGGCTCAAGTAGAATACTAGCAACAGTTGTGAGGTGGCACAGGACTAGGTAGTGTTTTGTTTTGTTTTGTTGTGCCAAGGATTGCTATGAGTCCAAACCAACTTGATAGCACCTAACAACAAAAAATAACAACAGTCTGTTGTCTGAAGATTGCCCTGACCTCATGGAGTGTTTAGATAAATTGGAGCAACTCTGTTTATCACCAGTTCTCTGTAGAATTGGTCTTCAAGAAAGCACTGGCCTTGGGGTCCATGTGTTGTAAATGGTGCTAATTGTTATAACAATGTGTACAAGCTGGGCTAGAGCTGAGACTTGGGTACAATCTGGCAGATGAAACTGGGAAATACCTCCCTCCCAAGAATTTATTCAAATCTTTCATTATGACAGAGCTAAGATACCCCTAGAAAAATCTTGAACTGAGTCTACAGGTGTTTGAACATAGACATACATGTCTGGAGGACTCTGGTGGCTCCTCATGGATGCTCATTTTTAGAAATGACAGGGACCCTATGAAATAATTTACCATAAAGAGAAAAGTTTTACAAGATGAGCAGACTCAGGAGCAGAGTCAAGGGTTAGAGGGTCAGAGTGGTTTTATGTAGATTAAGAGCGTCAGTAAACTAAATTTTGACTCTTTGAGGTTTAGGCAACCATGTTTTGAGATTTCCCCTAATTAAGCACAGATGGCACAATGTTCTCAGTTCTCAAGGGCATCAGTGGTCAGTCTCAACAATAATGGCTTGAAATGAAAGAGTCTCAGTTATTACTGGGAAGAGCAGAGATGAAATGCTTGCTCAACAGTGGAGTTGACAGCCCAAAATAAATGAGCCCAACACTAAATGATAGCCCTACTAATCGGACTGCAAAAATTATCCCTTGAGTAGTCCAAAAAATGTTCAAGAGGAGGGAAACTGCATGAATAGGTGGAGTTCAAAGCAGCAAGGTTCAAAATTATTATTAAGGTGTTATCATCTATACCCACAGACTAGTGAGACCGAGACAGTGAGAATGCAGTGTTTTGTTTTTTGGGTTGGCAGTTGTTTTGTTAAATATAGACCTTGCTCCTTTGGGTCAGGACAATGCTCATACTTTGGATCAGTCATGACCCTTAAAGCCATGTTCTCCAAATTCAGGCTCTCTAAGTATAACCAATGTGAATAAATGGGTTCCATTACCCTGGGGCCTTTTCAAGTCACTATGGCCAGAGATTTCATCCATATTAGGAGGTTCCTGCAACACCACATTGCAGTTTCATGAAAAGAATGATGATCAAACTGCTGGGAATCTGGTGTTTCCTGCATGACACAGCCACACCGACCCCACACTTCTCACATTGCCTCCGGTACCACTCAGATCCCAGTGGATCTCCCTGACCCTGGGGAGTCACCAAATTAGGATCTATCACCAGCCCCATTGGGGCTGCCTCAAACTCATAGTGTCTGATAAATGTAATGTGTCAAGAAGCAAACAAACTAACTTCCTTCTTCTTTTTTTAAATTTCTTTCCTTCCTTCATTTCTTTTTATATTTTTATTATTCCATCATTCATGCTTCCTTGTTGTTGTCATTGTTAGGTGCTATAGAGTCTGTTCTAATTCATAGCAATAGAACAAAACACCTCCCACTCCTGCATCATCCTCGCAACTGTTATGCTTAAGCCCACTGATGATGCCACAGTGCCAATCCATCTCATTGGGGGTCTTCCTCTTTTTCGCTGACCCTCCACCCTACCAAACATGATGTCCCTTTCCAGGGACTGGTCTCTCCTGATAACATGTCCAAAGTATGAGAAAGGGGGTCTTGTCATTCTAGCTTCTAAGGAGCATTCTGGCTGTACTTCTTCCAACCCGGATTTGTTTGTTGTTCTGGCAGTTCATGGAACTTTCAATATTCTTCTCCAACACCATAATTCCAATGTATCAATTCCTCTGTGGTACTCTTTATTCATCAACCCAACTTTCAAGTGCATTGAGGCTATTGAAAATATCTTGGCTTGGGTCAGGCGCACCTTAGTCCTCAAACTGACATCTTTGCTCTTCAACACTTTAAGGAGGTCTTGCGCAGCAGATTACGTCTAAGAAAGATCTATGGTCTTGTTTAGTTTCGTTTTCAAACTTTAGGAAATTCTATCTAAGAACTGTGTCAAAATAAGGGACATTTCATCCCTGTATATGACTTTCCAGACAATTATAATGACTAAAATTAGACATCTGGGATGCAAACACTTTTCAGGTATTTCTCTCATAGTCAAGAGCGGAAGCTTATCCTAATAAAGGGCTAGGACTAGGAAGATAGTAGGGAGGAACACTAAGAAAAGTGAGGAGTTGAACAAAGCTTGTGGGACAAGGAAATGAGCTCCGACTAGAGATATAACTCCAAACCCTCTTCAGTTATAAAGACTCAGTCCCACTCCCTTCCCCAGCGGCACTCCCCACACAATGTGTAGAAACAAGAGAAGGAGCCTGAGTGCAGCCTGACAGCCAGGGAGGGAAGCATCCCTCCCAATGCCACAGTTCCCAGGCCAAAGTCTCCTAGGGTAGGATGTGGGGAAATTGTGGCTCAGTGTCTCCACTTGTCAACAATAATCACCAAAACTAACAAATACACAACCTTTTCTCTGTGACAGTCCATGAAAAGTTTTGTTTTTTTTTTAATGCCTATGCTTCTGTAAGAGTCCTGGTGTGGCGTTGTGGGTTAATGCGCCGGACTGCAAAGTCGCTTGAACGGCAAGGTCAGCGGTTCAAGTTCATCAGCAACTCCTAGGAAATCCTATACAGGGTCACTAAGGGTTGGAACTGACTAGACTGTACTTAATGACAACAACAACACTTACGTAGTCCTCACAACAACCCCACGAGGCAGGTCATATTATATATTTCACTATACCGATAAAGAAACTAAAGGACAAAGAGGTAAATACCCAGTCAGAAGTTCTATAAGAAATCTGCAATTCAAAACCAAGTTTGAATTATTTATTGCTATTCTCTATTGCTCCTCCAGAGGCTTTTAAAACAGGAGTCGTATCTTATTCCCTTGGGATACAGAGAACTTCTTGGGCCTTCTCCATTCCACAGTTCCAGCCTGTGTCAAAATAAAGGAAATTTCATCCCTGTGTATGACTGATCAGCAAACTGGAGTAGAAAGAATCCGAGTGAATTTCCCTGGGTCCTATGTTGTCCTGTGGCTCTACGGGAATGTTAACCAGTGATAACCATCCATCTATGTGGACGATATCTCACCGTTTGTTACATTTTCTCATCCGTGCTCTCTTTTGACTTTCACAGTAGCCTTAATATATAAACAGAGTAATGTTTCCTCAGCCATAAAATGAGCATTAAAAGACCTGTCTCACAGCAATGGTAAGAAGATTAAACAATTATAGGGGAGCCTGCAGGACAATGTTGGGCACAAAATGCACTCTTCTAGTTGAAGATCCATTTTCAACTCTCTCAAAGTGATAGAACTAATAAGGACCCAAGACCACAGTATTGTGGCTATAATTTCACCATGCCACGTTTCTTCTCTAGAGGCAAACATGTCTTGTCATCCTAGGACCTTTCTCTGAGCTACCTTTTTTTCCCACCCATTTTTCTTTTTCTCTCTCCATCTCAAATGTCCAATAGCTGCCAGTCCTAAATGAATACACAATATGGTACCAGATCTTAGAAGAGGACACCAAATTTGGAATGTGTGAGGGAAATTTTAGGGTATCGGGATGCTGACATATTTAGGGAGAGAAAGAGTTCACAGAGGAAGGAAAGGAATGCATTAGTGAGAGGTATTATTGAACAGGTAAATACAAACAGAATTGAACACACCTGTACAACTCCCCCAACAACACACACATACCTCTAGCATAAGTGGTCTCAACAAATAAGCCCTCGTCAACTGCTCTTCCAGGAAGTCCTCATTCATCTTCAGGGGATCTTCTGAGAAATCCCAATATATAATTCTAAACAACATTGTTTTGTTTGTGATATGACATCAAGTCGGTTCTGACTCATAGCAATCCTGTATATGGTTTGAACTGCCAAATTTGTGGTTACCAGTACAGTGCTTATCCTTCAGCATCACACCAAGGTTCATAATATATGTAATCATATATAGTATATATAAGGATAAGTCAAAAAGCATTGTTTCTAGGGTTCCAGTTCATCTATGAATGAGTTTATTTCAAGCACATATGTTTAAACACATCTCTGCCATCAGTGAGTGGCTGCAGATGAGTCCTCTCAGTAATACACTTATCTTTGTCTCATTGTTGTTATTGTTAAGTACCTTCCAGTCAGTTCCAATGCATTGTGAACCTGTGTAAGATTTCCAAGGAGCAGCTGGTGGGTTTGTATTACCAATCTTGTGGTTAACAGTGTAGTGTTCATCCTACAGGCCCACATCTCATTGTTGTTGTTGTTGCCATCGAGTTGATTACAACCCATAGAGACCCTGTATAGGGTTTCCAAGGAACAGCTGGTGAGCTTGAACCACCGACCTTGCCGTTCAAATGACTTTGCAGTTTGACACATTAGCCCACAGCACCACACATCTCATTGTTGTTGTTGTTGTTAAGTGCCGTGGAGTCGGTTCCGACTCATAGCGACCCTGTACAGGGTTTCCGAGGCTGTAAATCTTTACGGGAGCAGAACGCCTCGTCTTTCTCCAGTGGAACTGCTGGTAGTTTCGAACTGCTGACCTTGCGGTTCCCAGCCCGATTCGTAACCACTATGCTACCAGAGCTCCTTACACATCTCATTAGAGTGCCTTAAAAATATGGTCCAATCACAACAGTGACTTTCGAGGGGATCTGCTGGGGTAATTTAATTCAATTCAGCTTAGAAGGTATGGTGACTTTTTTGGGAGGAATCCCCAGTGGGTAATCTTGATAGATTTTCTCAAAGAACACAGGACAATCATGAGGACTTATTCATAAGAAGTTGTAAGAAAACTGAATGCTGCATTGATGAAACAAGGTCAAGAACGTTATACTGAGGACGTTTTTAAAATCATGACAATGTACCTGCTCATTGTTTAAGGATAGAAAGGGTTGCCCTATGAGAATTTCATGGGGAAACCTTATTCCATCTACCCTATAGTTCTGATCTTGCTGTTTCAGACTTCTTTTTGTTTCTAAAACTCAAGGAACACTTAAAAGGAGCATGATTTGAGTCCCTTGAATATGTCAAAATTAAAAGGCACAGAATTTTTCAGAGAAGGGTTAAGAGATGGAAACACCACCTTTAGAAGTATAAAGACCCAGATGGAGGATACATCAGGAAACAACAGCTTCCTATTTTGATTTTTGTTGTTGTTGTGAAAGTTTCTAAGATTTTGTAGAAATAGTTTTTTATTTAATCTCATATAAAGTTAAATGCATTTATCAAACTGTGTCCAAGTATACCTAGCACCAGACCCCTTGGCCAGTACTTCTGATACCTCACCAGCCTGTGAGGTTCCTCCATATGCCCCTATGGCTCCATGGAATACACTTTGAAAAACACAACTTTAAACCAACAATGGAAGAAATTCAATGTTTTGATCTGGGAACCAAGAGGACTCTGGTTGACCCTCAGCTCAACGGAGGGGGGCAGTTGTCAGTGCAACTCTGGAAGTGCAACTTGCATGAAGGTCTTGACTGACTTGGTGGTGTCCCTACACCCACCCTGGACTGTCGTATCCACACTTCTTAGTTTGTGAGGCACTAACAAACCCCTATTTTATTTAAGTCACTGCTCTTTGGATCTCTTGCTATGTGCAGCTGAACTCAGGGCCTAAAGAATCCACCATTTCTCTCCTGACCTCCTACATAAATCCTAGTCTCTCACCCTCCAGTCTGAGGCTCTTTCCCCAAGACTTAACTTAGGCTCTTCCTCCAAACCAAACCACTCAAGATGCCATCCCTGTCTGATTCATCACAGTGTTCTTTCATATTCATGCATGGCACACAGTAGGTACATACTGAATATTTCTTAAATTGACAAATGAATGATCTTTCTAGTTCTGCATCAGTCCCGTTAGTCAATGACTGCTCAACCTACATCTCAAACCCTGACCCCTTGCCCCTCTCCTATCTCATATTTCTTATTGTCTATGGAAGATTGCTATTTGGTTGACCTTCCAACCACTAGAACAAAATTTGTCTAAAGCTGAGCTTGTTATCTTTCCTCCCAAACCAGAGGCCCTTCCCAACTTCCCTGTTACTGCTAGCAACACAATTAGCCTTAGGACCGTGAAGTCATAGCTCTTCATTTTTCTCTTTGCTTGGCATTTACTCCCTCTTTGGATCCTGTCTGGTCTATCTCAGCAAGATCTCCTAGACCTCGTTCTGATGTCAGGACTGATGCCTTGAGCTGGGAGCCCCGGTAGGTCTTTCTCTGTGCTACACTGTGCACTGACACCAGTCAAATGCATCTATTGTTGGATCCTTGATATGGTGTGCTAAATAATGTTTCTTGGGTGCTTACACAGTCGCCAAGAACACTGTGTGTGTGTATATGTTGAGGCACAAGAGAATGGTTCCTACATCTGACTTCTCCCATGAAGCATTGTTGGTGTCTATTGTCTCTTTCCATAGTAAATACAGTAATTCCAAGGACTGATGGAAGCCTTGTCTTAACTCTTTGAGTTTATTTCATCCACAAAACCAATCTGGAAACTTTTCTACCTTCTCTTACCTTTAAATTATTCACACTTCCTCCCTTTCTCCTGATTCTGGCTCATTCCCTTCATTGACTGACTTCTAAAGGACAGCTGTTAAAGGAGACATGACGGAACCAGAGAACATCAGTGTGCAGGAGCAGGGGGTCTCACACCCTTCACCTCTGTGTTTGTTTCGCCTGAGCTCTGTGCTCCCAGATTTGTCCTTCATTGTTGTTGTTGTCCTTCACTACCGTCTAGAAAATACTCCAGCTTCTTTCAATGTTTACCCTCTGATCTGTCTTTTTTTTTTTTTTTTTCCAAGACTTATCCTCATTTCCTTAATCAGTCCTGCCTAGACAGATTGGATACTACTCAGTGGAGATTCTACCTTCCTCCACACCCTCTGGATCTACATTCCCTCTTGAAAGCTTTAAGCCAGTCACTTCTTGCCTCTGTAGCACCCCCATTTCGGATAGCCAATGTCCAAGTTGCCCATCCCTGTCTACTCTGTGTATGGAAGGGGTGGGAATGATCCCTGCTGCAAAGATTTGTTCCCTCTTTTGAGCTACTGCATCCATAGGTGTGGGTCAAGTTCATCAAATTATATCAGATTACTCTTTTTTTCCTCTTCTTTCTTTTTCTAGTTGAGCTCTGATCTCCCAGTCATTGAGGCCAGATCAAGTGGGTATTATCTGCAAGTGTGGGTGCTCTTGTGGATATGCCTCTGATCTGTCTTGAAAAACAGATATATATATAACAAAAATAGAAACTTTTTTCTTAACTTTGTGTTTGTTGTTGTTGTGCCATCGAGTCATTGCTGACTCACAGTGACCCTATGTACAAAAGAACGAACACTGCCCAGTCCCGAACCATACTTGTTGCTACTTGAGTCCATTGTTGCTCCCACTGTGTTAATCTATCTACTTAGGAGCCTTCTTCTTTTTCTCTGACCCACCACTCTGCCAAGGATGATGTTCCTCTCCAGGAAATGGTCCCTTCTGACAATATGTGCAAATTACAAGAGATGAAGTCTCACCATCCTTGTCTCTAAGGAGCATTCTGGTTGAACTCCTTCCAATACAGAACTGTTTGCTCTTCTGGCAGTCCATGATACTTTCAATATTCTTCTCCAACACCAAAATTTAAATACATATATTCTTCATCTTCCTTATTCATTGTCCAACTTTCACATTCTTATGAGGCTATTGAAAATACCATGGCTTGGGTCAGGCACACCTTAGTCCTCAAACTGACATGTTTGCTTTTAAACACTTTAAAGAAGTCTTTTGCAACAGATTTGCCTAAAGTAATATGTTGTTTGATTTCTTGACTGCTTCTTACATGACTGTTGATTGTAGATGCATGCAAAAATGAAGTCTTTGACAACTTTAACCTTTTCTCTATTTATCATGATGTTATTTATTGGTCTAGTTGTGAGGATTTCATTTTCTTTGAATTGAGGTACAATTCATACTAAAGTCTGTGTTCTTTGATCCTCATCAGTATTTCAAGTCTTTTTGCTTCCTGTGAACAAGGTTGTATCATATGCATATCACAGGTTGTAAATGAGTCTTCCACCAGGTTCTTCTTCATATAGCCTAATTTCTCGGATTATCTGCTCAGCATACAGATTGAATAAGTATGGTGAGAGAATACAACTCTGATAAACATGTTTCCTGACTTTAACCACTCAGTATTCCCTTGTTGTGTTCTAATGACTGCCTCTTGGTCTATGTACAGGTTCCTCACGAGTACAATTAAGTGTTCTGGAATTCCCATCCTCCAAATGTTATTCATAGTTTTTTATGATCCATACAACTTAATGCCTTTGCATAGTCAATAAAGTACAAGTAAACATCTTTCTAGTATTCTCTGCTTTCAGCCAAGATCCATTTGATACCAGCAATGATACCCTTAGTTTCATGTTCCCTTCTGTACCTGGCTTGAAATTCTGGAAGTTCCCTATCAATCAATGTATTACTATAACCATTTTTTAATTACCTTCAGCAAAATTTTACTTGCATATGATATCACCTCTTTTTTTTTTGGAATGGGCACAAATGTGGAGCTCTTCCAATCAAGTTGGCCAGGAAGCTATCTTCCAAGTTTCTTGGCATAGGTGAGTGAGCACCTCCAATGCTGCATCAATTGTTCAAAGATTTCAATTTGTATTCTGTCGGTTCCTGGAGCCTTGTTTTTCACCAATGCCTTCAGCACCATTGGTTCTTGATCATATGCTATCTCTTGAAATGGCTGAACATTGACCAACTCTTTTTGGTAGGGTGACTTTGTATTCTCTCAATCTTTCTTTTGATGCTTTCTGCATCATTCAATTGTTTTACCCATAGGATGCTTCCATATTGCAAATCAAGGCTTGATTTTTTTTTTTTCCTTTAGTTCTTTCAGCTTGAAAAATGCTGAGGGTATTCTGCCCTTTTGGTTTTCTAACTCCAGGTCTTTGCACATTTCATCATAATACTTGACTTTGTCATTTCGAGCTGTCCTTTGAAATGTTCTGCTCAGCTTTTATAATTCCTTATTTCTTCCATTTGCTTTAGCACCTCTATGCTGGAGAGGAAGTTTTAGAGTCTCTTCTGATACGCATTTTTGTCTTTTCTTTCTTTCCTGTCTTTTTAGTGACCTTTTGCTTTCTTCATGTGTGATGTTCTTGATCTCATTCCACAACTTTTCTGATCTTCAGTCATTGGCATCAAATACATCAAATCTGTTCTTGAGATGGTCTCTAAATGCAGGTGGAATATGTTCAAGGTCATATTTTGACTCTCGTAGACTTGTTTTAATTTTCCCCAGCTTCAACCTGAACTTACCTATAAACAATTGATGGTGTGTTCCACAGACAGCCATTGGCCTTACTTTTGCTGATGATATTGAGCTTCTTCATCATCTCTTCCCACAGATGTAATTAATTTGATTCTTGTGTATTCCATCTGGTGATATCCACATGTATAGTCTAATTTTATGTTATTTTTAAAATATATATTTGCAATGAATAAGTGGTTGATCTTGGAAACCTATCATGTTATCTCCAGTATCATTTCAATCGCCAAGGCTATATTTTCCACCTACTGCTCTTTCTTTCTAACTTTTGCATTCCAGTCACCAGTATTATCAATGCATCTTGATTGCACGTTTGATCAGTTTCAGACTGATTAAGTTGATAGAATACTTCAATTTCATCATCACTGGCATTAGTAATTGGTGCATAAATTTGAATGATGTGATATTAGCTGCTTTCTTTTGGGCACATATGGATATTATCCTTACACAGACAACACTGTACTGCAAGATACATCTTGAAATGTTCTTTTTGATGATGAACATGATGCCATTCCTCTTCAGTTTGTCATTCTGGCATAATAAATTATATGACTGTCTGATTCAAAATGACCAATGCCAGTTCCACTTCAATTCACTAATGCCTTGTGGCACTGTGAGATAAAGCACTGAACCAACCATGCCGTGGAAACCCTATACAGGGTCGTGATGAGTAAGAACCGACTCAACGGTACTTAATAACAACAATAATGCCTCTTGGTGGTTGTGTGTCACCAAGTTGATTGTGACTCAGAGTGACCCTGTATATGGTTTCCAAGGCTGTAAATCTTTCCAAAGCAGAAAGCTTCACCTTTCTTCCAAGGAACAACTGG
>NW_006409044.1:256823-279005 GCF_000296735.1 Chrysochloris asiatica | reverse complement strand
TTTGGATTAGGCCAGGAGAAGGGGCAGGTGACATCATCAGAAGCATGTGGTGGGAGCGGGGAGCGGGTAGTTGTAGGCTTCTGGGCTGCCTAGTCTCTGGCTCAGGAGGAAGGGGTCAGGAGATGGATAAGGCTTATTGTTTGGCATTGATGATGTCCACAAATTCGGGCTTGAGGGACGCACCACCCACCAGGAAGCCATCCACATCAGGCTGGCTTGCCAGTTCCTTGCACGTGGCTCCGGTTACAGAACCTCCATAAATGATACAAGTACTTTGAGCCACTGCATCAGAGACATTGGACTTGAGCCACCCTCTGAGCTTTTCATGTACTTCCTGGGCCTGTTGGGTTGTTGCCGTCTTGCCAGTACCAATGGCCCATACAGGCTTATAAGTCAAGTCGACCTTGCTCCAGTCAGTCACATTATCTGCGATGACCTTGGTTTGCTCGAAAACGACCTTTTCAGTGATGCCAGCTTCCCTCTCATCTAGCTTCTCCCCAATACAGGCGATTACTCCGAGTCCCTCTGCCAGGGCGTAGGCCACTTTCTGCCCAATCAGCTCATCTGACTCTCCAAAGACTTACCTTCTTTCGGAGTGCCCCAGGACTACCCAGGTGGCTCCACAGTCTTTAATCATGCCAGGGCTGATCTCCGCCGTGAAGACCCCATTAGTTGCTTTGTAGCAGTTCTGAGCAGATACAGCAATCTTAGGATCTAGCTTCTGCCTGGCGAAGTCGATGTAGGCAGAAGGAGGTGCACAGACAACCTCGGTATCGGCCGGCACCTTGGCAGCATTCAGAGTGGTGATGAGTTCCCCTAAAGCCTTCTTTCGTCCGTTCATTTTCCAGTTCCCCTCACACGAAGAACTTCCTGAAAGGCGCCATTGCGTTAGTGCCGATTCACTGAAGGTCATTACCACCCCATGTTCCAATTATTAATGGATGTTTACAACTGTTTCTTCTCATTTTGTATTAAGTCTCAGCAGAAAATTAATGTCTCTAAAGTTTTGCTCCATTCACATTATTATGGTCAAGTCTACTTTGTGGAGGAGTTGTAACCTAGTTGTATTTTAAGTACTTTCCAACCTGAGGGGCTCATCTTCTGACACCATATCTGACAATGTCCCGCTGATACTCATAAGATTTTCTATGGCTAACCATTCAGAAGTGGTCTGCGTCTCCTTCTTCCTAGTCTGTCTTAGGCTGGAAGCTTCACTGAAATCTGTCCACCATGCATGACCCTGTTGGTATTTAAAATACTGGTGGCATAGCTTCCAGCATCACAGCAACATGCAAACCACCACAGTATAACAGATTGACAGACAAGCAAGTGGTGAACTTCTTCACATAGACAAAGCCAAGTGAACTTCCCCCATGTCCACCTTCATTCCGACCGAGTGTATGTAAGGGTGCTTTTCACAAAAAGTAGGAAAGAAGTTGTTTGCCTACTTTTTCATGATTTGAGCTCCTTGCACCTTCCACCTTCAGCATCTATGCATGCTGACTGACTTATGTATGGCTGGGAAGTCTCCTTAGAAAGCCATCTGATGATTGCTTGGATTTGCACAATGTCAGACATGTCTAGTGACACTGACAGAGTCTTCTTGGAATCTGAATTGCAGTGAGAAACTTTAAGACATAGACCCCAATGGGAAAACAAGCCACTATTATGACACTGTCTCAGCACAGGATATGAGCTGTAGATGAGAATGGTTCTGTATACAGTGAGGCAAACGCTACTGGAGCTCACTTAGTCCTACCATCCTAATGGCCTAGTTGCCCCTGTGGAGAGAAAAGACGCACATGCAACACTAAAAGAATAGTAAGATCTTGAGGCTCAAGCAATTCTGTATCAACACTCTAAAAAGGAGACTGACAAGAAAAGCAAGCCAAACCAGTTGCTGTCACATCAACTCCAATTCATGACGGCCCATGTGTGTCAGAGTAGAACTCTGCTCCATAGAGTTTTCAAGGCTGTGACCTTTTGGAAGCAGATCACCAGGTTATTCTGCTGAGGCAACTCTGGATTTGTTTGAGTCACCAACCTTTACAATTAGTAGCTCAGGGCTTAAATGTTTGTGCCACTTAGGTACTCAAAGAGAAAATGGGGTCTCTCCCCTTCCCATTTTAAATATTTTAAGCTAATAACTGTCCATAACAAGTGGTAGTGGCTACCCTTCAAGAGGATGGTATATGGTCAAGAAGCAAGTGTCATTGGCAAATGAGGAGAGCAGAGAGATTCATTAGAGCACCATGACACCTGCAGGCACCATCAGGGATGGATGAGAGGAACCATGAATGGAGCAGTAAGGAAGCTTGGGCAGGGCTAGGGGTGGAGCAGAAGTGATGATCTCATGCTTCCAGCAGCAACGTCTCTAGTATCAGGAGGGAGTCAAGCAAACAGATCACTGTGACCACATGTACCACAGGCTGTGAAGTCAAGGGACATTCAAGTTACACAAAGAATCCTGTAGTTCAAGGTACATCAGGCAAGTCCAAAGAATGAAGTAGAGAGAAAAGAAAAAAACACAAGATGGCAGGCTTCCAAAGCATTGAACATATTTGAGAAAGCTGAGGACAAACAGAGCTGGGACAGACATTCTGTTTAGTCAGAATTGGGATAAGAGAGGGAGGGAAGAGGAAGAAGCAAGTCACAGGTATCAACACAGCCCACATTGGGCCAGCACTATCCTTGGAGGAATAGGGAGCTAGGGTGGGTTCAAAAAAGAGGGTAAGACTTTAAGACCATCTTTTCCAGTTCCTAGAGAACAAACACTATGGGTGTTTCTCAAAAGAAAATCATTAAAAGTAATATTTGGATGGCATTTCACAGAGGACTTCCATATATATGTTATTGTTGTTGGTGGTGTTAATTCAGTTCTGACTCATAGCCACCCTGTATAGGGTTTTTGAGGAGGAGTTTGTGAGCTTGAACCACCAACCTTGTGGTTCAAACCGACCTTAAGGTTAAGTACTTATTCTATAGCACCACACCAGGACTCCTCCATACATATAAGCCCATGTAATTCTCACAGCAACTTAATCCGGTATTACTGATGTCACTGTAAATGAAGATAAATAAGGATCTGACTAGGATACGGCTGCTGTGATGTGGGGGAGAGAGAGGTGGGAACCAGAATAGGCCTGTTCTTTCTCAGCTAAATATGATCAACCCTGTAGACTTGTAACCAGCAAACTTTACAAACACTGTGGTCTAGCACTTCTCAAGACCTTGATTTCAGAATTGCTTTACAGGTGTAAAAGTTAATGGACAGTCAACAGCTTTATATATAAATATTTATCATCTCATGAATTTAAGATAAGATTTTTTAAAGTATTTATTAGTTTATTTCAAAATAATAGTACATAGTCCCTGGGTGGTATGAATATAGTCAAAAGATCGGCAGTTTGAGCCCTCCTAGAGGTACCTCAGGAGTCTTGGTGTGGTGCTATGGGTTAATGTGCCAGACTGCAAAACCATTTGAACTGCAAGGTTGGTGGTTCAAACTCACCAGCTGCCCCTCAGAAATCCTATACAGGGTCGCTATAGGTCAGAATCGACTCAACGGCACTTACCAACAACCACAGAGGTGCCTCTGTAAACAGACTTGGTAATCTGCTTCCTAATGGTCACGTCCACGAAAGCCTATGGAGCAGTTCTACTTTGTACACTTGGTCCCAATGAGTCAGAATCAAGTCAACAGAAACTAACAGCAATAACAAGATTAAAGCTAGTGATTATCCAAAAATTACAATAATCAGCTTATTAATGTTAACATGGGTAATATGTTTTGTGGAAAATAACTATATTTTCAAAAACAATAAATAGAGTTCCATTATTATACATGTTTGTATGGCTTAATGGAAAGCAGCTCATTTCCCAAATCTGCTGCTGTATTTACAGAATTTGAGATATGTTGTTTTGGTTGAAGAGCATTGAACAAAATCTAGCCTTACACAGATATGTAGTTGGAAAAAGAAAGAATGCTTTAATCCCCTTTTCAGATAGCATCCAGTGAACCTTCTTATTTGATAAACAACAACAAAATCCTAAACCCATCACCATTGCACTGATTCTGGCTCGAAGAGACCATAAAGAACAAAGTAGGTAGGATTTCCAAGACTGTAATCCTTACAGAAGCAGATTACAGCATCTTTCTCCCTCAGAGCAGCTAGTGGGTTTGAATCGCTGACCTTTCAATTAGCAGTCAAATGCTCAACCACTGCACCGCCAGGACTCCTTTCTGCTTTGATACTACCTCAATATTCAACAAATGAGAGATTCAACAAATGTAATGTGGGATCTAAAACCCTATCAATGAACTTTTTGCACTGTCTTACTTTAAAATGCATTAATCTCTCTTGTACCTTGAATGGATATTTCACCCAGGCATGATACATAAAGTTAATTTTAGAAAACTTTGGGTCTCTGAGTTTTGTAGATCTTCCAAATGTACATTAGAAAACCCAGCTGTACCCTTGTAAGCAAATGAGAAAGGCAAATAGTGCGGTCTTCACCAGTTGCCATGGAGCCAACCCCGTCTCATAGCGACCCCATGTGTGTCAGAGTAGAACTGTGCTCCATGGGGTCTCAATGGGGGAAGACATAGATCACCAAGCTTTTCTTCTGAGAAGCCTCTGGGTAGACTTGAATCTCCAACCTGTTAACTTCCTGGTGTGTTAACTGTTTGTACCACCCAGGGACTCCACTGACCTCACAGAACTCCTAAAAAAAGCATGTCAGTGAGCCCAAGTGTCTCGGGCGGCACTCTGAGAAGTGCTAATGTGGTATAATGGAAAGTGTACTGGGTCTGCACTCAGACAACCTGGGCGCTGGTTCTGGCTCTCCCTTTCCTTAGCTTGGATAAGTCACTGAAATTCTCTGGTACTCTTTAGTCAAGTTGGATGACTTACTAGTTCTTAAAAATTCACCATCCATCCCTCACCTGTACTCTCTGATTTGCATAAAATACACTCTTCTCTTCCCACTTCTCTAATTGCCACTTGTCAGTTATTCTCATTCATTAAGTCCAGTCACTAAGCCACACCCTCCAGGACATATTCTTCGCTTCAGACAAATGCACCTTTCTTCCTTAGGATTTCCACCGCCTTTGTTTGGACTTCTGTTAGGGATCTTATCTCACTTGGGCCTGAGTTAAAATGACTAGTGTACTGTTTTCGAACCCCCACCACATTTACCATCACTGCATCCCCCTAACCAGATTGTGAGTCCCTGGAGAGCAGGGACCATTGGGCCTTATTCATGTTGCATCTCCTTCTGCCATTAACCCAATGCCTGACACAGAGCCGGCACCCTGTGGAAGTGAAATTAATTGGTCAGCATGTTTCAGAAAGATCTATCTGTAAAGTTGAATGGATATTTATGGGAGAAGAGGTTGAGAAGAGGTGACTGGGAGGTGAAGAGGGGGGAATGACGGTAAATGAAAATAATGAGAAAACTGATAGAAGGCGACTGAGGGGAGAGGTTAAAGTATGTACCTATAGACAGAGTGAGATAAAGAGATGGGACAGGATTGGGGTGTGATGGGAATGTAAGAGAGGAGTTTTAGGGTGAAAGGATTGCTACAGATTGGAATGCTTGGAAAACTGCATTCCTTTGGATTAAAAACGAAAGGCTACTTCGAAATCCTAAACTGCTAATGCTGGGATGGCTGCTAGTCTGGGTGAGGGAAAAGAACAGGGGTGACAGAAGGTCCATCTGGTGATCATGCTTTCAGTTCTCTCCCTTGGCCATGGCTTCCATTGACTCCCCTGGGGCACCATCCTGAGAACCCCCTCCCAGGCACCTAGAAATCCTTAGCAGCTCTCACAAGTGTGAGAATGAGCCGACATGAGGCACAAGTGGAAAAGAGCAAGACACTCAAAGACTGTATTTTTTTTCTCTTCAAATATTTGCAGAGAGGGAGTGTGGTATAGGCACAGTGAATATTGCTCACACTACATTAAAATTCAGATTGGCTTGTTCAATATCCCCTGCATAACCGCTCTGTACTGATATTTTTATAACTCTTAATATCAAACAAATTGCCTCTTCACTGAGACAGTTTAATGTGACGGGGGCTGTGCCCGCCAGCTTCCTCACGCCAACCCCATAAAGATCACCGTTCTGTTACTGGGGACAGAGGAGCCATGAATTTCCTATCAGAAATATGACTGGATTATACAGAGTAAATCTTGGACCGTATTAAAATGATCATGGTGTTTTAATTTCTTTTCTCTCCCCCCACGCCTACCACCACATCTTTTCTTTCTAATAAAATGAGGTCTGTGTGGGTGTGGGTATGTCTGGTAGTGGTATGGGGGGGTTGGGGAGGGACTGGTCTCCAGGTTGAATCATCTGTGAACCATCTTTTTGGCCAAGGCTTTGTTTTTGTCTTATGCATACCTCTTCCCCAATCATCATGTCTCACATCCCACCTCTCATTGTTGTTGTTGCTGTTAAGTGCTGTTGAGTTGGTTTTGACTCACAGTGACCCTGTATAGGGTTTCCAAGGAGTGACTAATGAGTTTGAACCACTGACCTTGTGGTTCATACCAACTTTGCAGTCCAACACATTAACCCACATTGCTATCTTACCTTCACGATCTGGGCTGGAAAGAGATTTGGATGTAGTTTCCTAAAAAATCCCAAATATACTGTCTACTTCAGTGCCAAGAGAGAGAATCCTTTCTGGTTTGGGTAGGTTTTGCCTCAGTGTCAGCTGGACAGTAGAAAAAAAGTATGGATAAACATTATACACTGCTTCCCAAGTTTGTTCCATCAACAACAGTAACTGAAGAGTTGCCACTAAGTTGACCCTGACTCATGGTGACTCCGTGTGTGTCAGAAAGAACTGTGCTCCATACGGTTTTCAATGACTGATGTTTCAGAGGTGGATCTGGAAGCCTGTCTTTGGAGGCATCTTGAATAGCCAACAGGTTCATTTGCACCATAAGGGCTCTTGTTCCATCAAAGACCCTCTTTATTGCCCAGCCATGACTTCCTACAGTTAGAGGGAAAAGTAGACTGTATTTATTAAATAATTTGCTCTCCTTTTCTAAATCAAAAACCTCAAAAAGTGTCATTGAGAGCTATCCATTTGAGCTAATAAATATCCCCAAACTAACTTGATAAGAATCAACTCAAAACAATGAAACTTGAGATTTTATTAGCCTGAAGCACTTTATTCAACATAACCTGTCCTTTTCAGATATTGAAAAGAGTTAATGGATCACCCACTCCTCTAATTATTACATTAGAGACTCTTTCAGGGACCCAGGATGCTAAAGTTTAAAACAAGAAATGTATGGTGTCCTATGAATACTGAGAAAATTTTCAGAGGCATCACATCAGAAGAAATCCTAGTACAATGCACACATAACTTCATTTCTTTACAACACAAGTACTGCTGTTGGAATCAGACAGCACAAACACAAAGATCAAATGACCAAATAGTTTTGCACCATCTTCAGACCTTCCTGACATCCACCCACACCAAGCTAACATACACATCTGCACCAATCACATAATCTACTCCTTGCACACGTTCCCCATGAGCCCTGTGATTTGCAAGGGTTTCCTGCGTGGGACCACTCAATTTTGAATATTTTCTCCAACAATTTTATACCACATAACCCATTTTTCTTTTCCACTTATATACTTCTAGGCACTTCAAGTTCTAGATTCTCAGAATTACTTCAACATTTTTAAGTTTCACATTTTGTTGCTGTTATTAGGTGCCATCAAGTCAGTTCTGACTCATAGCTACCATGTGCACAACAGAGTGAAACTGCCTGATCCTGTGCCATTCTCATAATTCTTTTTACACTTGAGTCTACTGGTCCTGCCACTGTGCCAATCTATCTTGTTGTGAGTCTTCCTCTTTTTCCCTGATCCTCCACTTTACCAAGCAGGATGTCCAACTCCAGGGAATGAACTCTCCTGATAATATATCTGAAGTATGAAAGACAAAGTCTGTCTATCTTGGTTTGTAAGGAGCATTATAGTTTCACTTCATCCAACACAGATTTGTTTGTTTTTCTGTCAGTTCATGGTACTTTTAATACTCTTTTCTAACACCATAACTTAAATGCATCAATTCTTCTACAATCGTCCTTTTTCATTATTCAACTTTTACGTGCATATGAGGCTAGTGAAAATATAATGGCTTGGGTCAGAAGCACCTTAGTCCTCAAACTGGTATCTTTGCTCTTGAGCACTTTAAAAATGTCGTGTGCAGCAGATTTGCCTAATGCTGCTTCCATGAGTGTTGATAGTGGGTATATCTCAGCAAAGTGAACTCATTGACAACTTCAATCTTTTCTCCATTCATTATGATGTTGTTTATTGGTCCAATGGTGAAGATTTTTGTTTTCTTTACATGGAGGTGCAATCCATATTGAAAGTTGTGGTCTTTGATCTTCACCAACAAATATTTTAAGTCTTCTTCACTTTCAGCAAACAAGTTTTTCAACTGCATATCACAGATTCTTAATGAGTCTTCCTCCAATTCTGATGCCTCTTTCTTCTTCATATAATCCAGTTTCTCAGTTTATTTGCTCAGCATATAGAATGAATTATGGTGAAAGAACACAGCCCTGGTGCACACCTTTCCTGATTTTAAATCATTCAGTGTCCCCTTGTTTTATTTGAATGACTGACTGCTTCTTGGTCTATGTACAAGTTCCTCATAAACACAATTCAGTATTCTGGAAACCCATTCTTCACAATGTTGCCCATAGTTTGGCATGATCCACACAGTCAAAAACCTCTGCATAGTCAATAAAGCATAGATAAACATCTTCCTGGTAATTCTGTGCTTTCAGCCAAGATCCATCTGATGCCAGCAATGTTATCCCTCATTCCACATCCTTGTCTGAATCCAGCTTGAACCTCTGGCAGTTTCCTGTCAATATATTGTTGCAGTCATATTTTAAATTATCTTTAGCAAAATTTTACTTTCATGTGATATTAATTATATTGTCCAATGATTTTAGCATTCCCTTTGGAATGTGCATAAATACGGATCTCTTCCAATTGGTTGGTCAGGTAGCTCTCTACCAAATTTCTTGGCATAGATGTGTGAGTGCCTCCAGTGCTGTATCAGTTTGTTGAATTATTTCATTTGCATTCCATCAATTCCTGGAGACTCTTTCTTTTCCAATGCCGTCAGGGTACCTTGGATTTGTTCCTTCTGTACCATTGGCTCTTGATAATATGCTACTTTTGAAACAGCTGAACATCAACCATTTCTTTTTGATACCGTGACCCTGTATCCCTTCCATCTTCTTTCAATGCTTCCTGCATCATTCAATATTTTGCCCATAGAATCCTTCAGTATTGCAAGTCCAGGCATTTTAATTGTCATTAAATAAACTTTACAGGAGTGTGGTGGCTTTGTATGATAAACACTGGACTGTGAACCACAAGGTCTGTGGTTCGAACCCATCAGTCTTTCTGGGAGGAGAAAGTTGAGGCATTCTGCTTCTGCAAAGATATATAACCTCAGAAATCCTATTCAGGGTGCCTATGAGTTGGAAACCAACTCAATGTCACGTAACTACAACAACAAGAATACTTTATAGGAGTCAGAGGTAACTTGACCCATTATTACCATTTGGCACATGTTTTATTTGTAAATGTCTTATAGAAATTTAAGCTGAGTAATCCTTTTTCTCTCTCAAATATCATATATTTTCTGATTCTTATATCAACTGATGCCTTTTTTTATATATCTCTAGTTTACAGAACAATCTCAGATCACCCTGATTTGTAGAACCAGATGATCTTTGAATACAAATACTGTCTTAAGGATGCTGATCCTGACTGAGACCTCAAACCTGTACCAGTGGAAATGTCAACTTTTGGAGTATGTCACATCCTATGGACTCCTGGTGTGGTGCTGTGAATTAATGAGCTGGACTGCAAAGTTGGTTTGAGCTGCAGGATTGGCGGTTCAAGCTCACCAGCTGCTTCTCGGAAACCCTATACAGGGTCACTATGGGTCAGGACCAACTCGATGGCACTGTAACAACAATTCCTATGAAGCCAGGTTGGAGCAGAAATCTCTGGTTTTACCACTATAAAAATGGGATTATGATATGGGTAGTAGCTAGGTTAATATATCTTTATACCAGCAAAAGTTTATAAACAAGCAAAATTAACAAAAACAGGTCCTGTATTAAAAAATTACAACTACACAAAAAAACACACACGCATAGACTAAAACAATTTGTAGCCATTTAAATTGTGTTTTAGAAGAATAGTTAATCACAAAAAGGTCCAAAAATATGTACAATGTGATCCTATTTTTTATTATACATATTTTGTAAATTAGGAAAATTATTAAACTGTTAGTAATAGAATAAGAAGTAATTTTATGTGCTTTCATGTGCTTATCTCTATGAATGTTTGACAGAAAAATAATATATTACTTTCATTTTTTAAAAAAGCAACCTATAAAAGTGGTTTCTAGGCATATCCCATTGGATTGAAAATGGAACCTTGAGATTGTACTCTTGTTTTCATGCATTCAGTCATTCCACAGATACTTAAGATCTTTGGTGGTCCATGAACCCTTGGGTGTTGCAAATGGCTAACATGATAGGTGCTGACCAAAAGATTGGAAGTTTGAATCTACCCATAAGCGCCTAGAAAGCCAGGAGATCTTATTACTAAAAATCAGACACTGAGAACCCTAGGGAGAGCACAGTTCTGTTCTCACTCATGACTGAGAATAAGTCAGAATTGACTCCACAGCAACTGGGTTTTGTCTTGTTGGATTTTTGTTGTTGCTTTATGGTGACTTGGAAAACTAGACAGACCCACCACCTGCACTCAGGGAGTTTATAGCTTGACAACCAAACCAAAAAAATCCAAATCCACTGTCACTGTGTTCCAAGATTGTAAATCTTTATGGGAGTAAACAGCCTCCTTCCTTTTTCTCCCATGGATCACTTATGAGTTTGAACTGCTCACCTGGAATAAAACCTTAAGACCTGGAGATTTGTCTTTGCCAAGAACCTGAGTTTATCTATCTATCCCTTGCCCCTAAGCAATCCTTGTAAGATGGGTACGGAACTTGTTGAGTATCCCTTTACCTCCTGAACTTCCAAAGGGATCAGGGTTTGGTGGAAGCTGCCTGGGCCTCAGAAAGTGACCTGGGCTGTTTCTCCATAAGCCCCCAGGCGCACCTGCATAACGAGGTGTTCCAAGACACACGGCTTCCCTTCCTGAGTGCTCTGTCTGGTTCCTTCTGGCCATCTCCAGAGAGAACTGCTGCTCCAAACTCAATCTGTTGCTTGCGCCCTGCTATTGAGGTGTCTGCCCTTTCAGCACCACATCCCAGGGTAAATAGAAGCTCGCCCCGGAGCTGGAAGTTCTCCTTTGGGGGCAGGGAGTTCCCTAGAGTCTGCGGTAGAGGGGGGAGGCCCCAGTGGGGCGCACGTGGATGAATTTCTGGTAGGAAACCATGTACCATCGGCTCTTGTTCACTGCCATCCAGTGTTTTCTTCCCCCAGTGAGTCTCTTAATTTTGCTCATTTATCTTAAAGAGCTCCGTAAGCGCCGTGGGCTCTGGTGGGGGGGCCACACAGGGCTCCGACACCCGACCCCCACGCCTGCCTCCCAGAGGAGCCATCCAGCGCGGACCAAATCTCATTTTCCTACAAATAGTTTGTCAGAAGCAGCAGGGCAAGTAATAAATCACTGAGAGCGGAGCTGGAAGGGGGGAGCGACTGCGGGAGGGGAGGGCGGGACTGAGGGGGGGGTGGAGGGAGGGCTGGAGGCACAGATGGAGGAGATGGAGCAGGAGGGGGTGAGTAGGGGTGGGAGAGAAGCATGCGGGGGAAGAAAAACAAACAGAAAAGGAGGGAAGGCGATAAAAGAGACAAAGAGAAGAAAACAAGGAAGGATGAGAAAAGGAGAAGTCTAGAGAAACCAGGGGGGAGATAGGGTGTGGAGAGAAGGCAAACCCAAAGAGTGAAGAGAGGAAAAGAAAACATCAGAAAAGATAGCAAGCGGCGAATGAGGAAGCAGAGAGATTGAGGAAACTGAGAGAAGAAAATGAGGCCAACAGGAGTAATAGAAAGAAGACTGAAGATGTATGGTTAGAAAAAAAAAAAAAAGACCAGAAAAAGGTCCTGTTCCCCTCCTCCACCTTCCTTTCCTCTGAGCTGTTAGGGAACTTGTGATCTGTCTCCTAGTCCTCCTCCAAACCCGCCCCTGTCCCTGATGCCTACTCTGAGTAGACAGATGCAGGATGGAGTAAGGAAGGAGAAAGGAAGAGTGCGTGTGTGTGTGTGTGTGTGTGTGTGTGTGTGTGTGTGTGTTTTGTAGCGACAAGGGGTGGGGGAGCCCAGCATCTCAGACTTTATGAAGAAGCTGTGTTACCTGAAGCCAGTACTTCATTCCTCAAAGCCTCAGTTTCCTAATCTAGAAAATAGGAATAATAATTCCTTTTACTGAGCTGGCCCATAGAGAGAAAGCATGGCACACACAGTGCACACACAAAAAGGAAAAGGAGCTTCCCTTGCATTTCTGTGGTCAGTGAACTTGGCCTGAGGACCTAAGCCTTCAAAATCTATGCCCAGCCTCACCACCCCCGCAGCCTGTGATCCTGAGCCAGGCACTCTGATCCGTCAGCTGTCAACACAAGCACACTCCAGTGCTTTCTGCTTTTCCTTTGGTCTCCCCCAGGAAGCTTTGAACACTAGTGAGATCATCATTGTCAAGCTCTCTGGGCTTCTGGTCCAAGGACAGCCAGATAAGGAGAACCACAGAGGTGCCAATCCTGCACTTCACCACTACCACTAACCCCAGGCCCATCCTCCCACCTCTGGTTCAGGAATTATAAACTCAGAAAAAAGATTTGAGTTTCTACTTCACCTCCTCCCTGGCTTCTAGGATGCAGTTGGCCATATACTGGAGCAACCTGGGGACCTTTAGTGGCAAGCAGGCCGAGGAGGCAGGGGAGGAGGAAGAGCAGAGAGAGGGGAGTGGTACTTATGTAGCCTGCAGTTGTGTTGTTGTTGTTAAGTGCACTGAGATAGACTGCATATGCACAGGATTCTCAGAACTATCTCCAGAACCTAACATACACTGGCATGAATGAATGAAACTAATTTATCTCATGAACATGCATTCACTCATTTACTACACATGACTATAAAAAGGCTATTATTAATCCATTTTAGGGAAAGGACAATTGAGACACAAAATCACCAAGTCCGAACTTTAAAGTCAGAGCAATTTGTCTTCAAATCAGCTCTTGGTCACCTGGAGCATCTTGCCCATCAGCAGGACTCTGTTAGGTTTTTGTTGACCTGCGACCTCTGGATGCCCAAGACGTGGAGAAGTTAAAGATGGCAGAGACCCAAATCTGTAGTTCCTACCTCACCTTCTCCTTATCTCCAGATTCTGGAGAGGGGATCCCATAGCGTATTCCATCTAGGATGGCTCATTTATTTCTGGCAGTCCTTGCCATTGGTGTTGTCCTTCCAGATCTGGGTGTCAGACTATGACACTTAACCCCCAGGCCTCTGTCGTACTTGGGACTTTGAGGATGAGATCACATAACTCAGAACGTCTTTCATCTCAGTTGGTAGGACCCAGACCATGTCTGCTCTGCTCCTGCTCCCTCTGACCTCCAAACAAGGTAGACACCCTCTAGAGACCCCATGTCTAAACCTGCTCCATGCAGAACACAATGAAAAGAGAACCGGGCTCTGTTCTCATACTATTTCCCAGCTAAGTCACCCTGGGCAATTCATTTCACCTCTCCAGGCCTCCAGTTCCTCAACTGGAAAATGGGAATTAAAAAAAAAAGAAAAATCCATGCCTAACTCCCACAGCTGTCATGAGAATCAATTAAGGCAAAAGCTGTGAAATCACTTTATAAATGTGCTACCTCCTTCTGATGGCAGATTCCTGAATCTCCTTCCGGTACCTCTGCCTTCCCAGCCCAATCTTCCATTCTAGGTCTGAACCTCGTGAATCCCAGACAGCTTTCCCTTGGGCAAAGCACCACTTAAACACCCAAATAAGGTCTCTGGAGAAAATCAGCATTAAAAATTAGAATAAAGCAGTGGTGAAGAGTTCTGGCTAGAGTTAAAAAATAAAAATTCAAATTCCACTTACACCACTTATTAACTTTACATGATTATTTTATCCCTCTACACCTCAGCCTCCTCATCTATAAAATGGGATAATGATAATAATAAAATAATACCCATCTTGAAAGATCATGTACAAGAGGGCTTCAGAAAGTTCATGGGAAAATGGAATTAAAAGATAATGGAATTTTTCCACCAGTTTTTAGAAGACCTTTCATATATATAGTGCTAGCCGCATATTAAACACCCAACAAATGGCCGTTTTTGACATTTTCCCCATATCTTTGTCTTCATGTCTGAAAAATGAATCTGTTGCCAAACTCTGCAGTTTCATTTTAGTATCCCAGTTCACACTCCTATTTTCTTTTTCCTCACCTCTGGTCACAGCCTCTCTTCAAGGCTTCTTGACAACCTTCCTATTCTGTTCTGCCTCATCGTCAAGGTGAAACGTCACCATGGGTTCCCAGGGAGCCTGTGTGTCAGGGGGAGATGAGCTCAGAAGGTTTCTACTCACCTGGCATGCTCCCTAAGGTGTATGAGGTACAGTGACCTGCCCAAAGTCAAAGGATACTAATGTCTGGAACCATTTCTAGGCTATGGAACTCCTAGGATTGACTTCTTTGAATTACTCCCCACCCAAAACCCTAATACAGATGTTGAACCCCTCACAGCCCAACACTGACTTTGCATCGAACAGACCTTACACTTTAAAGCCCTTTATAAGCAAGCCAATGAACCACAAGGTCGGTGGTTCAAGCTCACCAACCGCTCCTCAGAAATGCTATACAGGATCACTATGAGTTAGAACTGACTCAACAGCACTTAACAACAACAACAATGAAGGCTGGAATCCTTCAGCCTCTTCTATGCTCCAGCCAATTGTTTCAACCCCTTTGCTGTTTTCTCCTGCCTTTGAGAATTATCCGGCATATTTGTTCATAATTCATTAGTGTACATGCCAGGCCTTAGACAGTTGCTGGGAGTACAAAAAGCCTGAGGCAGTCTTTGCCCTCAATAAACCAAAGTCTAGTGAGCCCAGTAAACTTCCACTCCTTAGGGATCAGTCCCTGAAGCCCAGCTTTCTTTAGCAAACTCTCCCAGATTAGCTAATCTGGATCTAAAATGGCTTCCTAAAGATTTCCAAACAGCACTGAAGACTCTATATGTATAAAACATTTTTATCTCCTTTTTAAAATTTTTACTTCTCTCCTTTGATATACAAGGGAAGGTCAAAAAGTATTGCTACAAAATCATACAAATTTCAGTAAACAAAAATATCAAAATGTGAAGCTCTTGTTTCTCAACATGCCCTCCATCTAGGTCAATACATTTCAGAAGGCAGTGTTTCCATCTCTCTGCCACTTCAGAAGAAACACTGAGCTGCTAACCTCAAGGTAGGCAGTTCAAACTCACTAGACACTTCTCGGAAATCCTGTACAGAACCGGCTTAATGGCAGTTAACAACAACAACAACAAATCTTTCTCTGAATAATTCTGTAGTCTTTGATTTACACCATGTCAAAATGACAGTTTGAGCATTCATGAAGGACTCAAATCTTGTTCCTCTTAAGTGTTTGTTTGAGTTTAAGGAACAAAAAGAACTCAGAAGATGCAAGATCAGGGCCATAGGTTGAATGGGGTAAGGTTTTCCAACAAAATTCTCATGAGACTGCAAGCATTTGCTACCCTCAAGGAATGAGCAGACACAAATGTGATTAAAAAGAAAAAAAATTTTTAGCACAACTTTCCTGGACTTTTTCTCATTGCAGTTTTCCATTTTCTTAAAACTTCTTCCTAATAAACCTCCATGATTATCTTGGGTCCTTCAAAAAAATCTATTCATATCATTTCTTTTGGATCCCCAAAACCAGTCTTCATAACCTTCTGAACTTACCTCTCTGCCTTGAATTGACCTGGCCCAGCAGATTCTCTCAGAAGGTACCCTAACAAGACTAAGACAAGTGAATTACCAAGAGAAGTTATCAGCATCTATCCACTAATCACAAACACATGTTTAAGCATTTTTTTGTTCGGCTAAAGCCCACGCACATATGAGCTAGAATCCTAGTGGCAGTACTTGCTGGCATACCCTCTTATATAACTGACATTTAAAAGACAGTGCTGTAAATAAACACTATCATTTCTGTGTCTCCAGAATATAGACATATTTGTCACTATCTTGAGTGCATTCTAAAGCCCAGAAAGCAGGAACCTCAGTTCTCTGTGACACACAAGGAATTAAAGCCTGGAGGTGTGAAGGAGGTAGCAGGACAGGAAAGCCACCATGGAGCTGACTCAAAACCATGTGGATGCAGAGAGAGGAGATTAAGTACCGTGGATGTCAGAGGAAGAAGACTGTTTCTGAACATGAAGAGTACAGAGAGAAAGTGATATGTCTCACCTCTAAGAATCAGTTCCACTGCCATGTCCCACGCCATGGCTTCTCTGATCCCCTACCAGCATTTCATCTTCTTTTCAGGCAATATCTACCTCACTTTGTCTGCCCCTGCCTGTGACACTCAATGCTTTCTCTCTATGATGAAATTATATACATTCCTCTTCTTCCCCACCCCCCAAAAAAGCCCAGATTCCATCAACTTAGTATCCCTAATTTGAGGTCTGGTACTTCTTGTTGTTGTTAAGTGTCATTGAGTCAGTTCTGAGTAATAACAACCCATACAGTGTTTCCAAGGACTGCCTGGTCAGTTTGAACCTCTGACCTTGCAGCTCAAACCAACCTTGTGGTTGAGTGCTTATGCTACAGTGCCACAAAAGGACTCAATAAATGTTTGTTGAAGGAAATAGGGGAAATGGGGAAGAAAGGAAAAAGAAGGGAAGAGAGAAAGAAATAAGTAATGGTGAAGAAAAGGAGTAGGGAAAGGGGCAACTGGAAGGAAGGAGGGGTGGAGGGTGAGATTGAAGGGAGGAAGAGTAAGAAACTATTCTCAGGTAGAAAGGATCCTTTCAACAAGGGAGGGGGCTCTGTTCTGCATGCTCACCAGTGTGTGTCTCCTCTCCCTCCCAGCACCAACAAGGGGGCCTGGGGAACACATTTCATTTTCTGCTGTCACCCTGGGGATAAAGCCCCTGCCTCTTAGCACCCTGTGTGGAAACCAACTCTTTGTGGATAGGACTGAATATGTGTTTCCGATGAGAAGTAACAGCTGCAAACTCATTTGGATGATTAAGATTGCTCAGATCAACAACCTTGAGCAGGATCCAGTAAAATAAAACGAAATCCATCAGCAAAGTAACTCCCTTTCAGAACAGGAGGTTGCCAAGCAGAGGAGGGAGTGTTAGCCGCCAGGGTCCTCTGGCCAAGGCGCAATTGGAGCTTCCAGGTGAGAACACAACCACCAGATGGCAGACACATGGCCATGGCTGGAAGGTCCAGGGGCTTTGAGCCTGTCTAGGAGGAAAGTAAAAATGGAGTCCACTGGAGTGTGAACCAAATGGAAATTTATTCCTGCATTTCTCTTCCTTTTTATGAGAAGTGGGAGGCCTCAGATCCCCATACCTGTGTCTCAGAGGACCCTGGGATACTGGCAGAGTAGGGTTAGCTACAGAATGCAGAACTGAGCAGGACCCAGGAAAGGGCAGCAGACTGAGCCAGAAGGCTCAGATTCTAGGGTCAGTGCTTCAGTAAACTGACAACATGGCCTTGGGCCATTCATTTGCCTGACTGTCCTCATGTGTAAAATAAGCCTTCTGAACAAGATGGTCCCAAATTCTAATTTTTAGTCTCTGCATCTTCTCTTCTTGAGTTAAGAAGCTCCAATAGATTTGGAAGATAGGTTAAGAAAACCCTAAGACAGCAGCTCTCATTTTTAACTTAAAAATAATTCCTCTCCCAAGAAAAATGCTTCTGGTCTATCCTTTTAATTGTCGATGAAAAGCTATGTTGCTTTAAAGCTTTGCTCTGTGTCAACAATCTGATGTCATAGGGTTCTCTAGAGAAAAAGACCTATAGATGATAGATAGATAGAGTTGCGGTTGTTAAGTGCCATTGAGTCGGTTCCAACCCATAGCAACCCTGTATAGGGTTTCCAAGGAGCAGCTGGTGAGCTTGAATAGCTGACCTGGTGCTTCAAACTGACTTTGCAGTCCAGCACATTAACTCACAGTGCCACACCAGGACTCCCTATACACACACACACACACACACACACACACACGTGTGTGTGTGTGTGTGTGTGTGTGTGTGTATATAGGGAGTCCTGGTGTGGCACTATAGGGTAAGTACTCAACCGCAGGTTGATTTAAACCACAAGATCGGCAGTTCAAACTCACAGGTTGCTCCTTGGAAACCCCATACAGAGTTGCTATGAATCAGAAGCAACTCAACGACACCTAGCAACTATATATAACGTATTCCTGGTATGGCACTGTTAAGATCAGCACTGGACTGTGAACCACATGGTCAGCGGCTCAAACGCATCAGTTGCTCCTCAGAAACCATGAACAGGGTCTCTATGAGTCGGAACCGACTTGATGGCACTCAACAGCAACAACAGCACACACACATATGCTTTAAGTACTTGACTCACATGAGTGTGGAGGCTGGCAAGTCTGAAATCCATAGGACAGAAAGAAAGCTGGGAACTTCTGTTGGCTTGAGACTCAAAATCCGTAGGGGTGGAAAGAGAATGACTACTGCCAAAATATCTATTTCTAGTCTAACAAAGGATAAACAGCTAAAAAAAAAAACAACTCCCTTTTGAATGCATTGATTGATCATATTACATTAGATTAGTTTATGGAAAGAGATTATATTACATTATATTGCATTACATTGTAGAACAAGTATATTGAACCAAACCACTGGAACCATAATGAACTCTCTTAGTCTAGCCAAGTTGACCCATAAAATTAACCATCACATCTTGTTCATTATCCACTTTCAGAAGCGTATCATTCATCCATTAATTCGGCAGATCTTTTACTGAGCACGTACTATAAGCAAAGCTACAGAAGAAACAAAGCTGAGCAGCCCTGCCTCTGCCTTTATTGAGCTTCTTCCAGGAGAAAGAATTAAAGCAAATATACAAACTACTATGTAAATTAGTGTGTTTTAATATAAAATAATGCCCCAGAATGATAGAAATCTTAGAGATCATTTTGCCTTTTAAATATTCAATTCTTCATATATTAACTTTACAAAGTTGATTATAGTATCAATAGTCAGAAGTGGGTTGCTCTAAGAACAGGATTATTTGTACTTAATTATTCATCTGTGGAGTCCTGGTGTGGCACTGTGGGTTAATGTGCCAGACTGCAAAGCTGTTTGAACTGCAAGGTCAGCGGTTCAAACTCACCAGCTGCTCCTTGGAAACCCTATACAGGGTCGCTGTGGGTTAGAACCAACTCGACGGCACTTCACAACAACATTCATCTGTAGTGAACAATTTCACATGTTTTTCACATATGTGAAAAACATGGAATTGTTTACTACATATTAAGTACATCTATCAGGTGTTCTGTCTCTGTCAGGGCTTATAATTTAAAAAGAGGCTTTGGCCCCCTTCCAAGACTGAGACTCAAGGGGAATACAAGAGCAGGCATGTGGTCTTGCTGGTGACCACATTGGTCTACTGGGAGAAAAACAGCAATGAAGATGTGAGTTAAGTCCAACCACATTCAAGAGAGTCCTGTCCACCTGGATTGAGATCTGATTGACCAGCAGTATGGCAAGACCTGGAGACTCCTGGGCCCAGAGATAGGGACATGGCCATAGAGGACTAGAGTGGAGAATGAAGTATCCAGGTAATATGAAGTGAGGGGAGATTCACAAGAACACCCATACTTGCAGATAGCACCCGTTTGACCTGGCTTCAGTGGCTGGATAATCAGAACTCGACCAGAGGAAGAAAGAAGAGGGGGGGAAAAGTAATTCACTATAATTTGCTGAACTTGACCTATACTTACAGATATAGTAGCTCAAAAGAGGAAATGAATCTTTACAGCAAGGATCATTCCCACAGGGTTGACAGGGATGGGCAACTTAGACAGTGGCTACCCAAAATGGGGGTGGGGAGGGGGGGCTGTTACAAAGACATGAAGTAACTGGCTTACAAGCTTTCAAGAGGGAGCAAAGTTTCAGAGGGTGTGGGGTAAGGTAGAATATCCACTGAGTGGTTTCCAACCTGTCTAGACAGGGCTAGTGAAAGGAGATGGGGATAAAACTCTTGTGGTTCAATAGTGAATAATTGCTATCAGGATTGTGAGTGTTGCAAACGTATAGGTAGATGTTCTGTAACAAAAGGAGGGGAGTGGTTAATCTTGCAGTCCAGCAGCAGAGGACCCTGGGACCATCAAGGGAGAAGAGTGGAGTGTGGGACCCATCCAGAGAAGAGACACCAGAGATGGAGGCAGAGAAGATGATATGGAGAGATGGAGCAGCTGGGGACCCTAGACTCAGGGAGGGAGAGGGGCTATGTGCGGATGGCTGGGGGGCAGGCTTGCAGGGTGTACCCTTTGTTTGTTTGAATGTTTGTATATTCCTGAGTACTTTGATGTCATCCCAAAAAATAAACACAGAGGGAATGAAAGCAAATGCCGTTGAATGATGATGCATGGAGGGGATTGTAATCATTGATTGCAATGAAATGAAATATGATAGGATAGATGTGAAGCTGTTGTACTCCCATGTAAACTATCACCCAATTCACAATAAAAACTTAAAAATTAAAAAGAAAAGAGGCTTGGATTCTGTAGGAAGGGATATGGGGTTGGGAGAGAGACAGGTGCAAGCCATACCTAGAAGCAGAAGTAGAATCTGGAATGTGGTGAAAAATATGAAATTGTTCAATACAGATTAGTAAATAAATACAAATAAACCTGTGCTTAATTTTCTTATTGGGTAATCTACCCCTGTCTGGGTCTTAATTTCCTCTATTAAATAAGAGGGTGGTACTACCTCCCATCCAGCTCTAACATTTTATGATCTATGATTAAGACAGAGATGACATTGCCCAACCTGCTGTCCAGAGGGTGACCCGCCAACTTTCATAAAAACAATCATCATTAACCTATATTAATTGGTCAATAAAACCATCACAATTTTATAGCATGAAATTTGGGGCATGCTGAGATCAACGCTACTGATGAGCCAAGTAGAAGTTCAGCCTTAGAAGTTAAAATAGCTGACTGGTAACCACCAGTGTCATATGAGCCAAAATGACGGAGTCATAGTCTTGTTTAGACTGAAATAAGAGCTCTATTAGAGAAACAGAATGATGTATAAGATAATCTCACAGAAGAGGGACACAGACCAATCAAATTAAAGGGAGGGATCAGGAGTGAGGTTGCTACAAAAAGAGAACTCTAGAGGGCTTGCTTAATCACAGAAAGATGTTCCTGTCTGCATGTTCGTGGATCCTTAAAAAAACACAGACATCACCACAAGGCCCAGGCAGTATGTAGTCAGTGAACAAAGACTAAGGCAGTTGCCTCACACACCCTTCTTCTAGCAGGTTAATCTACTCGTTATCTTGCAAACTATCAAATTTGGGGATCATCTCTCATTCCTAACTTTCCACTTGCTCATTGACTTAACAGAATTCTACTAACCTCATGGATTCTTCCAACTCTCACCCTCATGATTTTCCCATTATCCACCACCCTGTCCATAATAAAGCAATAGATTGAAGTATTACTGTGACAGTTAAGGTTTGTATCAACTTGACTGGGCCAGGTTTCCCAGTGGTTTGGCAGCTGAGATGCAGTTATTCCAATGGTGATGAAACATATGACACGCATAGTTAACTCTATGATGATTGGCTATTAGCAGCCAATCAATTGAAAGGATGTTTCTTTGAGACTGTGGCCTGCTCACAATATAATAGACACTCAGGATAAGCTTGCTCTCTTTTTTATGTTTATTTTTTAATGTTTTTTGTGAATTATGTGATAGTTTACATGGGAGAACATTAGTTTTACATTCATTCTATCGTATATCATCTCATTGCCATGCTTATAATCCCCTCCATGCAATCCTTCCCCCGTACTCCCCAGGTCTTCAGCACACAGTTGCTCTCCCTCTCTGGATCCAAAGTCTCCAGCTTCTCCATCG
>NW_006409044.1:251828-252442 GCF_000296735.1 Chrysochloris asiatica | reverse complement strand
TGCTGTATCTATCTTAATGGATTGTTCCTTTACTGCTTTCCTGACTTCTTCCTTATTTTTCTCAACTCCATTGTAAAATGTTTTGAAACATTTTATAATCATTTTTCTGAATTCCTTCTCAGGTATTGCCAAGGCCTGCCTTCCTTCCAGAAAGGAGTCCAGGTCTACCTCTAGGTCATTTGTCTTGGACATTTTATCTTTTGTGGACATGTGCTGATATGGTCATCTGCTTTTCTTCTTAGACATGTTTAGTGTTTATCTGTGACCTTAATACTTAATTGAGTATGTGTTTTGGTATTTTTAATGCTTTCTGATTGCTTCCAGGTAGATGTGATCAGGATGTGGACTTCCCTTTTCACTCTTCTTATTGCTTAACTCAGAGTAACTTGCCTGGGTTTTTGTGTTTTATAGAGTGTGATTGTACCTTTGACTATAAGGCAGCAGTTGTTGTCTCTTCTTGGGTAATATAGGGAAAGAAAGAGTCCCTCAAAGATTGAATGGGCAACATAAAACAGCAACACAGCAACAGCAAAAAAAAAAAAGAAAGAAAAGAAAATACTAAAACAACAACTATACTGGATCCTATAGTCTATAATCACAGAAAAGGGAGAGAA
>NW_006409044.1:236481-251068 GCF_000296735.1 Chrysochloris asiatica | reverse complement strand
TGGTATTGTTGATGGTGAACCTCACTGCACCTCCACCCTAGCTACCATCAAGCCCCACCTCTCCACTGACTATCTCTCTTGCTTTGAATGTGTCATCCGGAGTGATCAGTCACCAGAGGAGGACATCATATTTGGTGAAGAAAAGGACCAATGAAAATGAGGGAGACACTCAATGAGATAGATTTGCACAAAAGCCACAAAATGGACTAGAACATGCTGGTGGTTGCAAAGAGGGTACAGGACTGGACAGTTTTATTCTATTGTGCCTACATTTCTATTAGTTTGGGTCATCTCAATTGCAGTTAACAACATCAGCCAACAACTATGCCAAGTGATTTATGTACTTTTTATCATTAAATCTTCACAACACCCTTTTAAATAGAAATTTTTCTCTCCATTGTATAGTTAAGGAAACTGAGGTCCAGACAGTTTAAGTAACTTGTCTGGGTCATTCACTGATAATTGATGGAGGTAGGATTCAAACCCAGTCCTCTTTTTTCCAAAGCTCTTTCTTCGACATCTAAACCCTACTCTATTCAGCAGCTCAGGCCAGATCCACCCTGGCTTCCTGTACAAGAGAAAAGAATAAATGTCAACAAGAGGACAGCAGAGGTTGAAAGCTATGAGATTAGTTTGGGTGGCAAGTATGAGTAGACAGTGAGTTTAGAGAGCATAAAATAATATAGGCAAGAGCAAGCAGCTCAAGAAAAAAGGTGGGACTGTTGAGCCTGCAGTGAGAGATGGCTTTTTAGCAAAGGCACACCTGCCAGATGGAAGACAGTTCATTATGGATGCTGTGTGTGGCTGATGACGCACATGACAGGACAGAAGGAGAATCTGAAAGTCAGCCATCCAGCTTCCATCATCTTGTGTCAGCTCTGCCCAGAAGCCTCCCAACCTAGTACAGAGAGTCAAAGTTACTCAATTATATATGGCATTAGATATAGACCTGTATGGTAGCTACTAAGTTTTTAAAAAGATAAAGTATATGTGTAGACCTACAATCTAGAGACCTTTTAATCTTTTCACTTGAAGACAGTAAAACTGCTGTTATGCTATTAAAAAATTACCCTTCAAATGTGAGCTAATAAATCATTTGGTGACATGTATGTGTAAATGCATCAAATTTGGTTCCAGAAGAAGGGTTTCTTCAAGTTATCTATAGGGTTTGAGTTGCACAAACTCAATATAGAGATAAGACTTTTTGAATATATCTACAGCGGGATTTCAGTATGATGCTGCAAGATAGGCACTTGAATGCTAACCACAAGGTCGGTGATTCAAATCCATCAACCACTCCACATGAACCCTATATAGGGTCACTATGAGTCAGAACCAACTCAATGGCACTTAACAACAACAACAACATTGTTTAAAGCCCTGATGATTTTTATCTACACACCTCTAGAAAGCATTGCAGACACTGACACCATGATCATCTGCACACAATATAGGAGGTGTTCTTTGCAACTCTATGCAGCAGTAGTTGTTATTGTTGGTCCACTGACCAGAAATAGCCCAGAAACTTGTGTTAGGAAGTTAAACAATGATCTAACTGGTTACTATGCCCATGTTTAATTAATGTTCATGTTGTTAGATGCCATCAAGTTAGTTCCCTCTCATCGCCATCCTGTGCACAACAGAAGGAAACACTGCTTGATCCTGTACCATTCTGACAACTGTTACTATGTTTGAGCTGATTCCTGCAGCCAGTGTGCCAATCCATCATGTACGGAGTCTTCCTCTTTTTCACTGACCCTCATTTTACCAAGTATGATGTCCTTTTCCAGGGACTGATCCCTCCTCAAAATATGTCACAAGTACATGAACAAAGTCTCACCATCCTTCCTTCTAAGTGGCATTCTGGCTGTACTTCTTCTAAGACAGATTTGTTTGTTCTTCTGGCAGTCCATAGTACTTTCAGTATTCTTCACCAACACCATGATTCAAATGCATCATTTCTTGTACTGTCTACTATTCAGTGTGCAGCTTTCACATGAATATGTGGTGATGGAAAATACCATGGTTAGGGTCAGGTATGTCTTAGGCCTCAGTGACATCTTTGTTTTTAACACTTTCAAGAGTTCCTTTACAGCCAATTTACATAATGCAACATACTGCTCGATTTCTTGCTGTTGTTGTTATTAAGTGCTGTTGTTTTGGTTCTGGCTCATAAAGACACTGTACAGGGTTTTCAAGGAATGATTGGTGATCTTGAATTGCTGACCTTGCAGTTCAAACTGACCTTGCAGGCCAGTGCATTAACCCAAAGTACCACACTAAGACCGTGTTCATATTTATGGTTGAGTGCTATTGAGTTAATTCTGACTCATAGTGACCCTGTATAGGGTTTCCAAGGAGCAGCTGATGAGCTTGAACTACTGACCTTGTGGTTCAAAGTCCAGCACTGATTCTACAGTGCCACATCTGGAGTCCATGCTCACATTGTTATTGTCGATTCATAATGACCTTGCATAGGGTTTCCAAGGAGCAGCTGGTGAGTTTCAACTGCCAACCTTGTCATTCAAAATGACCTTGTGGTCCAGTGCTTAAACTACAGTGCCACACCAGGACTCGTATTAGTAAAAGATTAATAAAAATGTACGATTAGAAATACATAATTTTGTTAATGTTTTAATGAAGAATAACAAGATGGTATTCCAAGTTCAAGACATATTATAATCAAACTTTCCAAAGTCAAAGACAAGGAAAGAATCCTGAGAGCAGCTTGGATAAAAAGAAAAATTACAAACAAAGGAGACCCAATATGACTAATCTCCGATTACTTAGCAGAGATCGTGCAGGCAAAAAGGCAATGGTATGACATATATAAAACTCTGAAAGAAAAATATTGCCAACCAAGAATCATATATCCAGCAAAGCTGTCTCTCAAATATGACATCAAGATCAGGACTTTTCCTCATAAACAGAAATTAAAGGAATTTGGAATGATAAGATCAACTTTATAGGGAATGTTAAGGGGTGTTCCTTCCACTAAGAACCAACAACAGTAGACAACAGTTTAAGATTACCATACATGACAACACCACCCAGAAATCAATCCATATATAGAAGTGTTTAAAGTAGATAAAACTACAAGACTGAGGAAGGGAACCAGAGATTTCAATGTACAGGAGGGTCAACTGCAGGGCCAGAGGAGGGAATACTGTAGATGCAGAACTCCAAGATTATAAGAAAGTCAAGTGGATTTCAAGACAGAACAGACTATTTTAAGTGGGGGATGGGAATGAAATACAAAGTAACTTCAAGAAAAAAATAATACACCTGAACATCAAAATCAAGAAAAAGGGAAATCAGAAAGATTTTGTAAATATTAACACAACAGAAATGAAGATGGGGAGACGTCCCAGAGACAAAATGAACTCAACATAGAAAACTATGTGGAACAAGGAATCCAGCAACACCATAAAAAGCACACAGAAAAATGACAACAATCAATTTGTGCCTGTTGATAATTACAGTGAATGCAAATGGATGAAATATAACAGTCAAGAGACGTAAAGAGCAGAATTGATAAGAAAACAGGATCCCTCAATATGTTGTCTACAAGAGATATATTCAGCCCAAGCGTTGCTGACCATCTAAACCATAGGCTCTGAGGATCAGACTTTAGCCACCTAGCAGACATAGCAAAATGTCCCTTTTCTGATTATTCAGTTATGCTGGTTAGTAATTCCATACATGAGCCCTGGATACCCACAGATAAATGTAAAAACCTTCCTAAAAGCCGAGACTGTAAATTCCAAAAAGGCAAAGTTTCCCCCCCACCCCCAAAAAAGCTAAAGAGGATATAGAGAAACTCTGTTAACTGATGGTATGTGGAGGGGATTATAATCAATGTAATGAAACAAGGTATATGAATGTTTGAATGTGAAACCGATGATGTGCCCTGAAAACTTTCACTCAATCCACAATAAAAACCTTAAAAAAAAAAAAAAAAAAGAAAAGAAAATTTCACAAATTACTTTAAAATTATAATCTTTTTTTCTAGGTTTTAGGAGTTATAATTTTAAAAGAAGAAAATCTACCCCATGAGTTATATGGGAAATTGAATGAAGTTTTAAAATGTGTTTAAAATGTTATTTTTAAAACTTAGTTAATATTTTAATCTTAAAGGAATTTTTATAATACAGATAACATGCTTTTGTTTATATAATCAATTTTCAAATGTAAACTTTTGTTAATAAAGAATAAAAAACACCCCAAAAAAATAAAATAAAATAAAATAAACCATTAAAAAAAAAGAGAGAGAGAGAGAGATTCAAAAAATGGAGACAGCCTAAATGCCCATCAACAAAAGAATGGTTACACAAACTTTGGTACATAAACACAATGGAAAACATTGAACAATACTTATGAATCTGTGGAACACATCACAACAAGGTTGAACCTGGAGGACATTACGCTGAGTGAAAACGGTCAATAACAGAAGGACATTGCATGAAATCAATATTGTAAACAGTTTTTAAAAAAAAAAAAAAGATTTTCTTGATAAAAGAAAGAATCTATCTATGATGGTTATGTAGGGGGAGGAAGGGAAGTCTACTCATGAGCTAGAGGGTAGACACATGTTAAGACAGATGACAAGGAAGGCAATTTACAACAAGAGGGAGGTTAGCAGAGGAAAGATGAAGGTAGTGGGAAATACAGCAAGGAATGCAATACTGAAAGTGAAAGAAGTAAATGCTGTCAACTATTGATACATGGAAGGGATTACAACCACGTAATGAAGCAGGGTGTATGATTTGTTGAATGTAAAGCTGATAATCTGCTGTGTAAACCTTCACTCAATTCACAATCAAAAGTTAAAAAAAAAAAAAAATCACATGTCTCTCCCGCCACCTGCTTGCCACTGACCACTGATTTACCTAGCCAGGGTGTACAGAGATAACAGCATCTGTTGCACTACAGGATAATACAGCAGACCACAAGGTCAGTTTGAGCCACAAGGTCAGTTGTTCAAACCCACCAGCCACTTCTCAGATACCCTATACAGGGTCGCTATGAGTTGCAATCGACTCAACAGTGCTTAACAACAACAATATCAGGCACAGGTAACAGTCCAACCCTATGCTTCCTCTCCTCTGCTTCCTTCTCCATTCCCCCTAACACTTGTCCTCCTTCTCTCTTTACTTCTCTCCTTTAGAATCCTAAGCAGTAGAAGGTCCTATGTCATTTTATTGATCAAATCAGTAACCACTTAGTACACTTAAAAAATCTGACTATGTGTCTCTCTTTCCCTTTCTCTTCTGCTTTTTCTCCCTCTTCATATGTCCCTCTCTTATCCCCTTCTCTTCTAATTAGCATATTTGTGAGACAAAAATTAACCTTATTGTAAGATCAGTGTTCAAGTAATTCATCTGAATCAATGAGAAGGAAAAGTGAAATTAGATGCTATAAAGAAACAGTGCCAATAACCTTGAAAGTCCTTGAAAATGCCCAGATCCTTCTCCAGAGTCCCCACAAAAGTCTACAACTTCTATTGCTTCTAATTGATTCTATCCTAGAGATCAGCATTCAGGATAAATGCAAAACTAGCATATTCAGCATTTAGATGATTTTATTAATTCTTAATACAGCAACAATATTATATCTGTTGCATTTCATTAGAGATGTGTAGTTACACTGTGACTAACTGATTCAGGAATTCCAAGGACTGTAATGATTCTATGCAAATTCCAGAAACATTCTGGAATGTTCATCCTCCCTTTAAGAACTGAAAGCAATAAGTTAATAATGAAGAAAGGTTAACTGGGGATAAGAATTCCCAAAATTTAAGAGTGCTGGGAATAGCCTAGGAACATCAGGCCTTTGGTCAGGGTCTACACAGAGCCCTTAATCATTTGACCTGGAACTAGATCCTAATAGCACATGTCTGGTCCATGAAAAATGACAATCACACAAAGTCTGCAGCACAGCAACAAGGAAATCAAAGCTTCAAAACCCACTCCCCACAGCTTTGAGAGTCCCCACTCTATTTGGGTACTCTGTCTGCCTGACTCTCCACAATTCCCCAAACATGGGGAAGCTAGACTTCTTACCCTCGGTGTCTCTTCTCATCACCCAGCCCTTAAAGGACCCTGTAGTCAGAAGGCTAAGAAATATCATGGCTGCATCAACGACTATCATCTTTTATTATCATTTTCAAAAACCAGAAAAATTTTGATGCTGAAAAACCTTGTCAAGCATTGCCTGAAACCAGTAAGGAAGGAATTATTATTGTTGTTAAGTGTCTTCGAGTCAGTTCCAATTCATAGCAACCCTTATAGTGTTTCCAAGGAGCAGCTGGTGAGTTTGAACCATCAACCTTGTGGTTCAACCCAACCTTGTGATCCAGTGCTTTATTCCACAGTGCCACTCTAGTACTATAACGAAGGAATGAGTGCTCCCATTTTACAGATGAGGCAATTCAGTTAAATGGAAGGTACTGATTGGGGGAGCTTAAATCAGAACATCAGTCACAGCCCTAGTTCCTCTAACACCCTGCACCTCCTTCTGATTCGTTCTCCTGGGAGCTGAAATGAGCATGTTTAGATTCCTTATCCAGAGGAAGCATTGTATGCAGAGTCCAGAAAAGACAAAAATCCAAATGGCAAGTATGAAATGCATATAGAAGGGGAACTAAAATGAACCCTGAAGAAGACCTATCAAGGATCTAGTCATAAGAGGAAGATGCTACCACCATGGGAAGAGCTGTGGGATGGGAGCTGGGAGGTCAGGAAAAGTGAGCAGTAGCAAACAGGCATCTCCAGGTAAAAGAATCAGACGGGAGCTGTGAAGAAGGCTGGACTTCCAATCATATGCACCTATTCAGCCAGATTGTAGATTTCAGGGTAACAGGTCAACCAAAGAAGTAGATCTCACAGTCCATGACAGAAAAGGAGCATCCATTTGCAAAGTATGCTGGCACACACAACATAAGCTCTGAGTTGTTATATAAATGGACCAAGTTGAATTTTAAAAACACAGGGGAGATTCAATTGTTAGAAGTTAAAAAAAAAAAAAAAAGAATTTAAGATAACTAAATAACCAGCCATCCCCAGCCGTCCTGGTCTGGAAGCTTCCTGTCTTGCAAAGCACGCCTTCCAAAAGTGGGACATCTGGGCTGACCCTGGTTGATTTTTTACCAACCCACCCTTGTTTCTGGTGAGCAGCGAACCACTAATTATTGCCTCTGATGTCTGCTGTGCCCTATTTGTAGTGGTCTCCAGGGAAGAAGATCCACAACCTTCTTCACAAACTCATTTCAGCTTCCAAACTTCTTCCAATCTGAGACTTCTCTGTCCTCAACCTGCCTCCCATCCCCATTTAGAAGGGAAAGGAGTGTTCACCATACATTATAATTCCTTTTGTGGGCTGGCAAGCCATTTAACTTCACAATTCTGCTTTTGCTTCATCTACACGATGCCCAAATCCACTTCTTTTCTCAGAAAAGAGGGTAATTTAGCCTAAAAAGGATAGTAATTATTTGAATCAGATTCCTGAGTGAAGTTCCAGGTTTGTAACTTATAACCTGTGTCTTCTTGGTCTTGTAACTTAAGTCCTCTGAGCCTTGGTTTCTTAATATATAAGGAATATGTATTTTATATGTTTGTTGTTGCTGTTATGTGCTGTGGAGTTGGTTCCGACTCATAGTAATGCTGTACAGGGTTTCTGAAGTTGTAAATCTTTATGGGAGCAGAAAGCCTCATCTTACTCCCACAGAACAGATGGTAGTTTCGAACTTCTGACCCTGAGGATAGCAGCCTGACTCATAACCACTATGCTACTAGAGCTCCTTTGTATTTTATATAGACTTGTATATATAAATATAAGTATAAGGTGGAATGGTAGCGTAGTGGTTATGAGTCAGGCTGTTAACCTCAAGGTCAGCAGTTTTAAACTACCAGGAGTGCCGCAGAAAAAAGATGAAGGTTTTTGCTCCCATAAAAATTTACAGTCTTGGAAACCTTATGTAGGGTTGTTATGAGTCAAAACCAACTCCATGGCACATCACCACCATATATATATATGTTGTTGTTGTGAAGTGCCATCGAGTCGGTTCCGACCCATAGCGACCCTGTACAGGGTTTCCGAGGGTGTAAATCTTTACGGGAGTAGAAAGCCTCATCTTTCTCCTGCGGAGCAGCTGGTAGTTTCGAACCGTTAAGTGCCGTCGAGTCGGTTCCGACCCATAGCGACCCTGTACAGGGTTTCCGAGGGTGTAAATCTTTACGGGAGTAGAAAGCCTCATCTTTCTCCTGCGGAGCAGCTGGTAGTTTCGAACCGCTGACCTTAAGATTCGCAGCCCGATTCGTAACCACTACGCTACCAGAGCTCCATATATATATATATGTTGTTGTTGTTGTTATGTGCCATCGAGTCGGGTCATATATATATATGGATATATATACACATATTGCTTGTTGTTAAATGCCATCATGTCAGTATAGACTTTAGACTCATAGGGCTTCTGAAGAGTGCCTGGTGGGTTTGAATCACCAACCTTGTAGTTAGCAATCCAGTGCTTATCCTACAACACCACATCAAGACTCCATGACACTTAACAACAAAAATGCATGTGTATATATATATATGTGTGTGTGTGTGTGTGTGTAGAAATTATATATATGTATATATAAATTGAGGGTAAGTGAAAAAGTATTGTCAAAAAATCAAAGAAGCCTTTATTAAACAATAATATCAAAATGTGAAACTATTATTTTTTGACATATCCTCCATTTAGGTCGATATACTTCTGAAGGCACTATTTCTAGCTTTCAAACCTTCCCCAAAGAATTTTGTGTTTTTCAAACATCGAAACAGAAGGTTAAGCATCCTCAAAGGACTCAAACTGTGTTCCTTTGAGTTTTCAGAACAAAGAGAAGTCTGAAGGGGCAAGATCAGGGCTATAGGGTGGATGAAGTAAGGTTTCCTAATGAAATTCCTGAAAAATAGACCTCGTACTACACGTGAAGTCCACCACTCATCTGCCACTTTGTCATACTATGGTGGCTTGCATTTGATGTGATTCTGGAAGCTATGCCACCAGTGTTTTGATGTCAGCAGGGTCACCCATGGTGGACAGGTTTCAGAGAACCTTCCAGACTAAGATAGACTAGGAAGAAGGAGAGACAGACTACTTCCAAATATTTAGTCACTGAAAATCTTCTGAATAGCAGTGGAACACTGTTAGATAGCACCAATATTGAATATTGAAACATGATGAAGAGCATCAGAATATTGTCAGATATAGTGCCAGAAAATGAGCCTCTCAGGTTAGAAGGCACTCAAAATATGAATAAGAACAAGCTGCCTCCTCAAAGCACGGTTGACCAAGATGATGCGATTGAAGTAAAGCTTTTGGAACCTTCATTTGCTGATGGGACACAACTCAAAACGAGGAGAAACAGCTGTAAACATCCATTAATAACTGGAACATGTAATTTATGAAGTATAAATCTAGGATTATTCGAAGCTGTCAAAAATGAAATGGAATTCATAAACATTAATATCCTAGACATCAGTGATCTGACATGGACTGGTATTGGCCATTTTGATTCTGACTGCCACATGGTTTGCTATGCTGGGAATGACAAATTGAAGAGGAATGGCATTTGCATTCATCATCAAAAAGAACATTTCAAGATCTATCTTGAAGTACAACACTGTGATAGGATAATATCCATACACCTACAAGGAAGACCAACTTATATGATTATTATTCAAGTCTACAAACCAACCACTAAAGTCAGTGATGATGAAATTGAATAATTCTACCAATTCCTTCAGTCTGTAATTGATCAGACATGCAATCAAGATGCATTGATAATCACTGGTGATTGGAATGAAAAAGTTAGAAACAAAGAGGAAGGATCAGTAGTTGGAAAATATGGCCTTGGTGATAGAAATGATGCTGGAGATCACATGATAGAATTTTGCAAGCCAACGGCTTGTTCTTTTTAAATATCTTTTTGAAACAACATAAAAGATGACTATACACATGGACCTCACCAGATGGAATACGCAGAAATCAAATTGACTACATCTGTGGAAAGAGGCAGTGGAAAAGCTCCACGTCCTCAGTCACAACAAGACCAGGAGCAGACTGTGGAACACACCATCAATTGCTCATTTTCAAGTTCAGGCTGAAGCTAAATAAAATTAAAACAAGTTCACAGGGCCAAAATATGACCTTGAACATATCCATCTAATTTTAGAGATCATCTCAGAAACAGACTTGATGCATTAGACACTAAAGCAGAAAAAGACCAAAAAGGATGCCAGAAGAGATTCTGAAACTTGCTCTCCAGCATAAAGATGCTAAAGCAAATGGAAGAAATGAGGAGGTAAAACAGCCAAATAGAAAATTTCAAAGGGCAGCTCCAGAAAACAAAGTCATATATCATAATGAATTGTGCCAAGATCTGGAGTTAGAAAACCAAAAGAGAAGAAAACGGCCAGCATTCCTCAAGTTCAAAGAACTGAAGAAAAAAACTCAAGTCTCTGCTTGAAATTTTGAAGGATTTTGTGGGCAAATAAGGTGCTCTGGTATCATGGTGATTACAATGGTGGTATTTGGGCTGCTAACCTCAAGGTCAGCAGTTCAAAACTAGCAGCTTTTCCTCAGGAGAAAAATGGGGTTTTCTGCTTCTGTAAAGATTTACAGCCTTGGAAACCCTATGCAGGGTCGCTATGAGTTGGAACCAACTCCACAGCACATATACAACCAACCAATAGGCAAAACATTGAATGATTAAGAGTCAATGGCAGTGAAGGAAGAAATCCAAGGTGCACTGAATACATTGGCAAAAAACATAGCTCCAGAAAATGATGGAATACAAATAGAAATTTTTCAACAAACTGATGCTATACTGGAGACATTCACTCATCTATACCAAGAAATTTGGAAGACAGGTACCTGACCAACTGATTGGAAGCAATCTATGTTTGAGCCTATCGGCTCTTGATCATATTCTATCTCTTGTAATGGTTGAACATCGTTCATTGTTTGCTGGTACAGTGACTCTGTGTATTCCTTCCATCTTCTTTGGATGCTTTCTGCATCATTCAATATTTTTCCCATAGAACTCTTCAACATTGCAAGTCAAGGCTTGGATTTTTTATTCAATTATTTCAGCTTGAGAACTGTTCCCTTTGGGTTTTCTAACTCCAGGTCTTGGGACATTTCATTATAGTACTTTACAATGTCTTCGTGAGATGCCCTTTGAGATTTTCTGTTCAGCTCTTTTACTTCCACATTTCTTCCATTTGCGTTAGCATATGTACCCTGGAAAACAAATTTCAGACTCTCTTCTTACATCCATTTTGGTCTTTTACTTCTTATCTTCTTAATGACCTGTTGCTTTCTTTCTGTATGATGTTCTTTACACTTCCCACAATTCTTCCGGTCTTTAGTCATTAATGTCTAATGAATCAAATCTGTTCTTGAGATGATCTCAAAATACAATGAAATACACATTATATTATATTATGCATAATACATTATAGTATGAAATGCAGATGTAGTTTCAGGAGTAGAACTAGGTATAGACCTAGGTATAGGGAGCTGTAGACAAAGGTATAGGTATAGCAATAGGTACAGGTAATGAGTCCTGATGGGATTGTAGTATAAACACTGGACTGCTAACCATAAGGTCAGCAATTCAAACCCACCAGCAGCTCTGAGGGAGAAAGTGAGGTTTTCTGTTCATAAAAAGTTATAGCCTTGAAAAGTCTATGCAGTATCACTGTAAGATAGAAGCAACTCGATGGCAGTGACTTTGGTATAGGTATTTTTTTTTTTTTTTTTTTTGTCATTGGTAAGTGGTGTCAAGTGAGTTCTGACTCATAGAGACCCTGTATAGGGTTTCCAAGGAACAGCTGGTGGTTTTGAACTGCCAACCTTGTGGTTCACAGTCCAGTGCTGATCCTACAGCACCACACCAGAAGTCCTGGGATAGGTATACATATATATTAGAAAGGAAGAGTGCCTACTTACTGTATAAGGTTCTCAAGATTAAAGAAAATCATGGGTGTAGTACCTTGCACTGGGTAATGATCTCAGCCTCATTTGTTTCCCCACACTACAGTAATCTCATCTGTATGGTTAGTATTTCATAATTGTCAGAGAATTTCCAGGACTCCACTCATAAGAATCCTATTCCGTTCCACAGTATCTATGATGCTTCCTTATGCAGGGTCTTATTAACTGTTTACAATAACTGCGTGTGATTGATTAGTATAGTCCTTATTTTACCATTTTTAATTTCTTAATTTAATACACTGTATGGAATGTTTTGAAGCAAATAAACAATAGGTTGAAGTCATGGTAGCAAATACCCATTGTGACTTTTAATATTATTAATCAAAAGAACCAGAGATTAAAATGAAATATTAGACACAGTTCCTGTGCTGGAGAACTTATAAGTGATTTGGCAGAGACATCCAGATGTGTTCACACACACACTTCTTTCTGTGCCCCACAACCCACTTGCCAGGATAGGTGACTGAATACAATCAGTTATTTTGGAGAGATCACTGCCCGATGGTCCTCTGATCTCCGTGAGATCTGATGATCCCCTCCTTGTACATTCAATTTACCAAAAGACACAGAGATTCCCTAAACAAGAGCAAGATGTGGAGTGAAGAGGAGTGTGTGGGTAGAAAGAACCTAATGCCAGCTGGGAATTGTCCCTGTGCTATATGTGCGTTTCAATACTGAAGTGTAATCCTAAAACAACACTGCAAAAGACTGCAGTGGACACTGTCCTGCACCATCCTAACCCTCTTCAAGACTGAAGGACTAGTTTCCCAGCTCTCTGTTGTCTCTGCAGTTGTTTTCAGCTGAAGAGCACTTACTCAACCAGATCAAACCCCCTTCTTGGTCAGTGCAGATGTAGGGTTCAAAAGACTTGGTTCCATTGTCCTAACTTGGGACAATTCTGAGAGTCATCTCAGCATCAGAGCTCTGCATGGGATTCACTGAGACCTTTGTTCAGACCACATCAAGTTCAGGTTCTCCTTCAGCCCAGCCCTACTTCCTTCCCTTTCTCTATAGGTACCTATCCCAGATGCAATACCCAGTAAACTTCCTGCATGTTAATCTCCATAGGAAGAAACAGAAGCTTAGAGAAGTTAAGAAACTCTTCCAAGTACACATAACTCAAACTCAAGTCAGTACAACAGCAAAACTCTTCTTATCAGTAGACAGGCTGAAACTCCCTCCCTTCCAGTCCTATTGAACTCTAAAGGTTCCGGATGAAAGAAGCAGAATGAGTACACAGAGGAAGTCACTCCAGGACAGAAGTCCTAATGAGAACAGGTCATTTAATTGAAAACAGATCAGAGCCCGCCACCCTTCCCTCGTTGAGAAGCTGGCCCTGACTGTCTATGTAGGAAACCTTTGTACACACTGGATCCAAGTCCCTACAGGAATCAGTCTCTCTCAGCACCACACTGGCTGTTTAACGAAAGGTTAAAGGTTTGAGTCCATCCAGCGGTGGAAGAAAAACCTGTAGATTAACTTTTGAATAATCAGCCACTGAAAATCCTATGAATCACAGTTCTACTCTGACACCCATGGGATTGCCTGGCTTAGTCGGGATTTGATTCAATGATAACAATCTCCAAAATGGTGCCAAGACAATCACTGTAGCACCCAACTGCACCATCATGTATAAGCAAAGAGATCTCCTCCTCGTTTTAGCAAAGTCCCAGGGCTGACTCTCTCCTAGGAATGTATGATCCTTCCCAAACCAATCACTGTGGCCAAGAGAATGGAATCACATGCCAATAGAAGCTCTTCAGTCAGAATACATCCAAACCTGGAGCAAGAGGAAGTGATGGTCTTTTCATCCAAACCAGATTAAAAGAGAATAGAAAGCTGAATTATGGCTACAAGAAGAAGAAAACAATCCTCCACTAGCAAAAAACAACAGACACCTACCCTAGATGTCCTGTTTCGTGTCACCCTCAAAACCATACTATGTTGTTGTTGCTGTTAAGTGCCATTGAGTCAGTTCTGACCCATAGCAACCCTGTATAGGTTTCCAAGGAGCACCTGGTAAACTTGAACTGCTGATCTTGCAGTTCAAACAGCTTTGCAGTCTGGCACATTAACCCACAGCACCACACCAGATAGCTCCATATTACACATGAAGAAAGTGAAACACAGAGAGGCTGAGTAACTGATCAATAGTCACAGAGAAAGAACACAATTTCAATACCAAATGGCCCCAAAGATTAACTCTTAACTACTACAAACATCTCCTTCTGAAAACATTTATATGTGTCTCTATATACATATATAATTATCTGCTCTTAGTAATCTTGTAGGAATACCCTGGAAGTGCATATCACCAGACTGCCTTTGGTCATATGTGGTAGCTAGAAACATTCCAGCAAGAGAAGTCCAAAGACCTCAGTGTTGCTACCTTATCATCATTACTAGTTGCGTAACTTAAAGAGCTCTGGTAGCATAGTGGTTATGAATTGGGCTGCTAACCTCAAGGTCGGCAGTTTAAAACTACCAGCTGTTCCATGAGAGAAAGATGAGGCTTTCTGCTCCAGTAAAGATTTATAGCCT
>NW_006409044.1:233481-235096 GCF_000296735.1 Chrysochloris asiatica | reverse complement strand
TATATATAAAATATACATATATAGTTAAGTGCCACAGTGTCTATATGTGGGAGAAAGATGAGGCTTTCTGCTCCTGTAAAGATCAACCCTGTACGGGGTGACTGAGTCAGAAGTGACTCCAGAGCACATAACAACAAAAATAACATCACATTGCCTTCAGGGCTATCTCAGATGCTCAGTCACAGCCCACCCTGAAGTAGATGAGACACTGGGATAAGCAGATCACTGGGTGTCAGGAGACCAGTCTTGGTCTTCTAAAAAATGAACTCTGTTAAGTTTACAAGTCACCTCTTCTCTCTGGGTCTGTTTTCCTCTTTTTTTAAAATAAGTACATTTGACTAGATAATCCTAGTACCCTCCCACTATAGGCATCGTAGGATTCTAGGGTCGTTAGTGCCTCCTAGAGAAAATATTACTCCTCCAACCCACCCACCATGCTCACTAAGCTACCATCTCCACCATGGAGAGAGACCAGTTGTTGTTCTTGTTGAGTGCAGTCAGTTCCAACTCACAGAGACCCAGTATAGGGTGTCCAAGGAGCAGCTGGTAGGTTTGAACCTCCAACCTTGTGATTCACGGTCCACTGCTGGTCCTATAGTGCCACATCAGGAGTCCAAGAGACCAGAGATGGAAGGAAAGGGAGGAAGACAGAGCCAACCAATTCAGGATCATCCTAGAGTCCCCTGTACCCTTGGGTAATGTTGTTGTTGTTAAGGGCCATCAGGTCAGTTCGACTCACATCAATTCTTTATAGGGTTTCTGAAAAGCAGCTGTTGAGTTTGAACCACCGACCTTACGGTTCAAACTGACCTTGAAGTTGAACATTTATCCTACGGTGCCACACAGGACTTCTGGGCAATGATGAGCCAGCGCTTTTAGCTCTCTTCAGGCGGCTGTGTGAATGCTGCTTCCTTAAATGCCAGGCCTTTGCCAGGTGGGGGTGAGTTTGTGCCTAGTGCAGCTAGCTCTCATGTACTAGCTGTGATGTATTTACAACACTTCCAATTGTTTTGCCCTGCAGAATGTCTCAGAAACTGCATACCATCTTTATAATAAGTCGAAGCAAATGCAATTAGGAAGGAAACATACTAGGAAAGAGTTCAGTGAGTGCATATCAAAGATAGACAGACTCAGTGATTCAGAAATTCAGTTTACAAAATTAATGAACAACACATCTGTCCAGAGAGTCTGCCCCACCCCTCATCTTACCTCCTTGGCCTTATGGGGTAGCAGGAAGTGGAGCAGCTGAAGCTCTCAACCTATATGGGCTTGTATATCCTTCTTGCGAAGCCCCACTTTAATAGAGATGTTCTCGGAGATCAAACAAGATGGCGGATCGGGTGGAAGTGCAGTGACGAACTCTGGCGGCAACAACACAGAATACAGGACCAAGAAGGCTCAGGGGATGGTCCCAGAACTCTGAACCACATATAAAGGAATATTTAGTAGGTTGGAAGGCTTACAGTTCGGGGAGTTTGTGGCAGAAGCAAGAAATCCATGGCTCTCTGGTTCCGCACACTTAGCTGCTCCAGGAGCCACCATCTTAGGGGTGGGGCCAAGCCGGGGAAGGATTGGAGCAGCCACGAACGCCTGACAGAGCCGCGGAGATAGAGGT
>NW_006409044.1:208458-231494 GCF_000296735.1 Chrysochloris asiatica | reverse complement strand
AGAGAAAACTTGTAAGCCCGCCTTCAGCGTATAACTGATTGGAATACCTAAAAGGGGTTCTACAACTTGCCCAGTGAAATAGGCCTCGTGTCAAACCTTTACAGAGTATAGGACCTTAGGTAGAATCCTGAGTCCCATCCAGAACCTTATGAGGTGGGACATTCCCACTAGGAAGGACAAGTAGACTGGAACGCTACAGTGACAGAAGATACATCTTCATGATGAAACTGACTTATAAGAGCGGTAGTTACTCTAAATATCAACAGAGAGGGAAAGAGTCTTCACAACAAGTATCAATGCTATCTGCTCTGTACACAGGGTAGATAGGGATGGGCAACTTAGACATTGACTACCTAAAACAAGGGGGCAATAAAGGCACTAAGTCACTGGCTTACAAGGTTTCAAGAGAGAGTTTAGTTTAAAAGTATCGGGGGAAAGAAAGAGTCCCCACTGATTCGCTGTCATCTTGTCTAGATGGGTCTGGTGAAAAGAGATGGGAATAAGATTTGTAAGATTCAATAGTGAATAATTGTTATCATGATTAATCGCGACTGTCACAATTATAAAGGTAAATGTTTTGTAACAAACAAAAAAAAGGGGAGTGGTTAATCTTACAGTCCAGAAACAGAGGACCCTAGGACCATCAACAGAGAAACAAGCAGACTGTGGGACCTTATCCAGAGAAGCAGCAGTGCCAGAGATAGAGGCAGAGATGGGGGCATGGAGAGGGGGAGTGGCTGAGGACTCTAGATTCATGGACTAAGAGCTGGTGGCCGGGAGCAGACTTGCAGAATGTGCCCTTTGGAGATGTAAATTATTATATATACCTGAGTGGGTTTTTTTTTGTTTTGTTTTGTTTTGTTTTTTAATTAAAAAAAGCTAAAGCGGATAGAAATACTGTTAACTGATGATACATAGAGAGGAATATTATAATCATTGTAATGAAACAAGGAATATGATTTGTTGAATGTAAAACTGATGATATGCCTGTAAACTTTTACTCAATCCACAATAGAAACCTTTAAAAAAAAAAAGAGAGAGAGAGAGAGATTTTTCTCTTAAAGAAAAAGAGAGCATATGACTTGATTTGCAGGCATGGAAAATGTTTCTACAGCAATGTAATGTGGGATACAGCACTAGTCAGTAAGGTCAGTTTGAACCACAAGGTCAGTGGCTCAAACTTACCAGCCAACCCTTAGAAACCCTATACAGAGTCACTATGAGTCAGAACCAACTTGACAGCACTTAATAACAGTAGCAATACATGTGGCACTGTGAGATAAAGCACTGGACCACTAGGTCACTCTGGACCACAAGGTTAACAGTTCAAACTCACCAGCTACTCCTTGGAAGCCCTATACAGAGTTCCTATGACACTGTATGGTAAAGCACTGAACCACAAGGTTGACAGTTCAAACCCACCAGCTGTTCCTTGGAAACCCTATACAGGGTCGCTGTGAGTCTGAACCAACTTGATGGCATTTAACAATAATAATTTATATATATTCGGGTAATGCAGGTCTGAGTAGTATTTCATTTCATTTTGCATGGGATCACCATGAGTTGGGGACTTAAGTACAGCTAACAACATGCAATTTATTTGACTGGCAAAAAAAAATATTTCCCTCAAGTAATTAAATTTCTCGCACAGGAAATTGAATAGTAAGTGATAAGTAACTTTGAATAATCAATTTCTAAAGAACCATCATCAGTGACTTAACTTTGATATTGGCATTATGACAATGGGACCATTTTGAATTACCCAAGCCATTCTTGCCTACCAACAGAGGTGATATACTTAAAATGATTCTGGGAAGATACCAGAAGGAACATACCCTATATGTGAATCATGTGGTGCTGTAGAATAAGCACTGGACTGCTAACTACAAGGTCAACAATTCAAATCCACCACCCACTACTTGGAAAATCTATACAGGTCACTATGAATCTGAACCAACTTGACAGCACTTAACAGCTACAACAACAATAAAGTCATTCGTAATGTTGGGTTAAATTCTCTAAACCAAAGGTGATCAAGAGTTCATCTTATGTAGCAATACCTTTGACTGGTGTGCTATGTTGAGACATATTGTGAGGACAAATACAGATCTAGTGGGAAATGGTACCATGGGGTGGCAACAGAGAATGATTGCAGACCTACTAGATGTTTGGCATCCTGGCTCTTTTATCTTAGATGCTGCACCCATGCCTACTGACCCAAAGGGTTCTCCAGTGGTTAACTGCCTCCTGGTGTGGTGCTGTAGGATCAGCACTGGACTTTGAGCCACAGGCTGGCAGTTCAAACCCACCAGCTGCTCCTTGGAAACCCTATACAGGGTAGCTATGAGTCGAAATCGACTCCATGGCACTTAACTACTAACTACTGCTAAGTATGGATTCCTATGACCTGCCGTTCCTGCTCTTTTCCCGAAGTCAAGATCTGCTCTGGAGAGCTAAGCCTCATTGTCATGATGGAGCCCAGGTAGTCTTTCACCTCCCTCCCTTCACAGCAAAGCCAGCCAAGACAGCAAGCTCCTCCTTCCAGAAGAGAGCAAATCTCAGGCATGTGTATGCAAGGCAGAAGAAGCCTTGGGGATGGCTGAGGGGACAACATTTGGGATGGACAAGCCCTGTGGAGACATTCTCCTGCCCCACACATTTGACAAAGAAGTTAATTGCAGAAGTAGCAGCCCTTTCTGAGTTAGCTCCAGAGACAGTGCGCTCCTCACCTCCTGTCTGTGTAATTAACTAGCAGTTGTTCCTGCTTTGTGGAACATGGACCAGGCAACCCCTGGAAGGTCCTGTGGGGACGATCCAACTCTGATTGGCAGACAGTTGGCAGCGAGGCAGAAGATTCTGCAATGCTTTACTGAGAGGATTGAGGACAATCCACTTTTTTTTTTCATCTTCACCTCAAATAATACCTGTAATACAACCCTCTCTCTGAAAACCCTTCCTGTATAATCACAGTGGATCTGCTTGGCAGTGGATCTGCCATTCCCAGGCTAGGTAGGAATTTGTATTGAATCCCTAAAGCTGTTGAATTCTAGTGTGTCTAAGCTGGAAGAAATCTTAAATATTTTCAGTACAACCTCATAATATGTAGAAGAGAAAGTTTACCCTTAGTAGAACCAAGGCCACACAGCTGAAGGAATGAGGCTGAGGCTCACACAAAGAGCTGCTGATAGCCAAATTTCACTCACATTGGATCTTCCCCAAAACTCTGCAAGAGACTCAATCAACAATAATATGGAGCCACGTGATCTTCCTGGGCAAACCTCATGGCATTGTTTTAACTCACATTTCTTTACCTCCAACACTAGACTCTTATATAAATCCCAGACTTATTTTTTTCAGATACTCAAGGAGTCCTTTGTTGCTATAAACAAGATTCTCAACTGATAATTGAAAAGTCAGAGGTGTGCTTCTACTCAGAGATGTTCTCTTGGAAGGCTGAGAAGAGAGGAATGGCAAGCTATTTCTGAGAAATCATTGAAACCCCTATGGAGCACAGTTCTACTCTGAAATACATGGGGTCACCATGAGTCAGCATCAACTCAATGGTAACTGGTTTTAAATACCCCTCAGGTGCCACCCAGAACCTCCTTGCCTTCTTCTCCCTAAACCTGTACTATCTAGCATCTGTGTTCTTGCTTGTAGTCCTTTATATTGTAAATGTGGATCTAGTCTTCAAGGCAAATAAGGAGCCTACTCCTCTGGAAAGAAAGAAATATGTCTGAGGGTCAGATGAAATTGCTATGGGCAGTGTCTCAGACATGAAGATGGCCAGAAAGCCACTGAGATGATTGGTTCTCCCATGGTGGGCTCTCAGGAAATGAACAGGAAACCTTTAGAAGACTGACACCTTCACCTCCTCATCCCACCTCAGCTGCCCACATCAATGGCTGAAAGGACCTTCCTCCCGAGGCGGTTCAATCTGTTGGGAGGAAGAGGTGTATTGGAACTATTAGAACATAGTTCTTCCCTAGACTGAAGTAAAACCTTCCAGCCTATGTCGAAATTCCATAGTGCTAATTAAATCTTTCATGTGGTCACTTGTCAAAGTCCCTGAGACCAAATATTTTCTCTTCTTTAGACTATACAACTCCAGATACCACTCCTTAAGAAACCCAATCTCCACACCACTCTGAGCACATACATAGCTATGTACCATGATGTCAAGGTCCAGCACAGAGTGTTTAGAATGAATCTGAAGAGAGAACTCAACTGTCACTTCCCATACTTCGCAGCAGATGTGTATTCAGGCCACCTCAGATCATGTCAGCTGTCAGGGCAGCTGTGTCCTCGGGTCCATTACCAGCCTTCCAAGAGAACAGGGCCAGTATCTTGTCTTCTGCCCTCAATCTATTTTGTCTGCTTATTAGCTTTTCCTGTCATTTAAAAAAGTTCTTAAGCTACTCCTCCTCTGTGAGGTCTGCCCTGAATACTCCTACTCAGTGGAATTATGGGTAGATCATTTCTCCTAAACATTCTGTAAAGTAAGGGGATTGAGTGGGGTGAACACTAAGTTCTTATCCAGCTCATGCATGCTGTATTCTAGTGTCTTCTCTGTTAACTTAATCACAGTTTCTAGCTCATATTCCTCCTCAAGAGTGAAATCAGCCCTGTCCAGTGTGATTGATTAATAAACAGTTGCTCATTAACTTGAACTGGTGTTGAGGAATACAAGGTGTGAGGAAAGATAGATGTTGATCAGGACTGGACAGTTCATTCAGAAATAGGCAAAAGAGGAGGGTCTTCCCAAAAAGGTATCTCAGGTCAGTCTGGAGCAGGCAGAAGTGGACAGGAAAGGACAAGCAGTGCTCAGGAGGGAAGGGGGGCATATTATTTTGGCAGCATCTCTTTTTTGGGACTCGGGATTAAAGACAAAAAATCTGGGATAAAGGGTATGAAATTGTCATCAGGTCAGAAGCTTTAGAATCATGGTTCCCATAGCAACCACGTCAATGTTGAGCCTTAGTTTTCTCATCTGAAAAATTATAGACGTGGCCCACAGCCTCAAGGTGTGGCCCAAGATTATTGAGAATGCAGACTCCCAGGCCCCAATCCTGGGACTGAGTTGCCATTTTAACCAGATTCCCAGGTGACACTATGCATGAAGTGTGAGGCCTGCTGATCTTAGCTACCTCTGTGATTCCAGGCAGGGGACATCAGAGTGCCAACTTCCTCCACAGTGCTCAAACTCTGCAGCACCATGGGCTCACCTGGGAAGCTATGAAAACTCCATACCTACAAGGGAACTTTCTGAGACAATGAGTCATTCTGTATATTCATTGCAGTGGTGTTTATATAGAAGTATATATGAACTGTATATTCCCAATGGGTGCATTGGAGTATATACAAATGATACCTCAATAGAGTTAATCTGAAAGAAAACTATTGCTAAACCTAAATCATTTAGTATCAAGAAAGCCTTACAAGATACTCCACATCTCCCCCTAGAGAAGGGCTGTGTTCAAGCATAAATGTGAGCTGGCAAGTTTTCTAAAGATGCAAATTGGTGAATCTTTACTTGAGTGTTCACACACACACCACAACACCCAGACCATACCATTTAAGTCAAAGTTTCTGGGTAGTTTTCAAAGCTCCCAAGTAAATCTAGTGGACAGTCAGGATTGAAGGCCTACTGGGGCAACTCTTCCAGAGAGTAGCAATTAGTGCTACACTCCCTCATGGCCTCCATGCCCCACCACTGTGCAGAGGGAAAAGGGGAAAGATGAGAAGCAGCATGTGACATACTATGTCTCGAAGTCCTATCCACTCTGTCTTAGGACATAAAACATGGACCTGCACATAAAGGAGTTAAAGTTAAAAGAATGAATAACTCACAGGTTGTGGAGTATGACAACCACCTGCAGGGCACAGAATCTCACTTCTGATGTGACTTTTGAGACAGCTTCTCTTCACTCCACTTCCATCCCAACCCTGCCCTTATAGATGATTACATGGAAATTCAGAGTGGTTAAGTGACTTTCCCAAAGCCACACAGTTAGGAAGACAGGAGGAAGGTCTTGAACCCAGGGTCTACAGACTCCAGAGTTCAGATCGTACTATCAGGCTGAAACCTCCCCTCTTTTATCCACTTTCCAGAACCAGCTCACAGCGATTCCTCCACTGTCAAACACTGTGACTCTTAGAAGCTTCCCGGGACACAAGGACCAGAAAACGAGGCCAAACAGTGGTGGGGCAAGAGAGCGCTCTGGGTGACATCTACCCAGCAGGCAATAATAGGGAAACGCTGCGTATTGGAGGGCACAGGTGTCTGGTGCCTCCTCAGAAAAAGGAACCACCATGCGCGAGGGGAATAATTCATCTGCAGGAGGTGAGGGCATGGCGAGCCCCACTGCCCCTCCTCCTTTGCCAGGGCAACATGGGATGTCAGACAACACTGTAGCTGCCTCATTATTAGGCTGCTCCACCATTGTCCCTGGGACAATGGCTTCCGGCCCTGGCTTTGTGTGGGGCTGCCAGTCGAAGTTATTAACCACAGGAGCTGCCTTTGAGGAACATCCAAGGAAGGGGTGAAAGGTCACCAGGAGCAGTAAGGGGAGCGGAAGTGGGAGGGAAAGAAAGAACAAAAGAAAGGGATGAGCCCTATCTCCCTCCCCCTCCTCCTGAAGGAACCCCAAACAGAGTTGCGCCCAGAGGGAGGGATGGGGGTGTCAAGAGGAAGTTCCTGCTGCTGTCTCAGACCAGAGAAGAGTCTGAGATGGCTGGCCATCCTGATAGGCCTCAGAGGTAATAGTGTCAACAGTCATTCAGACTGCATATGGAGAGGACTGTATCTGGGACTAGAAGCAGGAAGAGATGACAATGACTGGGCTCCAGACTTCTTACCTCCCATCCTAAAGTAGGTCTCTACCATCTAAGACCCCTGGGCTCCCTGTCACTCACATGTCCCCGGCGCTCAGGGAAGTAAACTAGATAGACCAGAATGGACAGCCCTTGGTAGAAAGGGCTACCCCACCCCAACACTGCCCAGGCCGGTCCTCACAAGTCTGGGCTTAGAGGAGAGGACATGAAGTTTAGCACTGTCTGTATAGGTCGCTATGGGACTTAGGCCATGTATAAAGTGAGAGAGATGCTATTGGTCATCTGGTGCCCACCCACTCTTAATCGGGCAAGGAGACAGATGTGCAGACAGGGAAAGGACTCTCTCAAGTATGTAAACCTGGTCTTTGGCAGAACTGGAACTTGGTACATTATCTAGTCCCCTGCTGTGGGGAGAAGCTCAGCTTTCACATTTGGTTGGAACCTCCATCCTCACCATCAAGGGTGTTGTCCTCCCTGGGTCCCCAAACTGGTTCTAGTTTCTTGCCTTGTCAGAGATGAGAGTTCCCTAAGATACCAGGCCCCAAGGAAGATAACTTGTCCTGTCTGTCAAATAAGATAAAGGCAGAGAACGCTGACCTCAAAGGTGCCAACCCAGGTCTGCCCCTTCTGTGCCAGCCCAGCAGATGTCCAGAAGAGAATCTGCCATGTAGAGCAGGGAGGGAAGACCTAGAGCCTCAAGTCTGTGAGAACCAAGGAAGCTCCTAGCTTGACCAAATGTCAGATGGAATCAGAGCTGGAACACTGGTCTCCTTTATACCACCCTCTACTCCAGTCAGTATACAAGGACAGGAGTGGGACAATCTAGTAATTATAAGACAAAGTATTTACATAATCCAAATGTATAGTCATCTATACATTTGGATTATGGTGCAGGTGGGGGGTGGGTTGAAATGACAGAAGGGTAGAATTTATTCCATTCGACAAATTTTGTCATAATGAAAATATACATCGCAAAACATACACTATCATCAATTTTTATGTGCACAATTTATTGACATTCTTTAAATTGTACACCTATGTCATTATTCTTTTCTAAATCATTCCACCATCATTAACTTAGATCCAATGGCCTCTAAGCAAAAACTCTTCCACTCAACTTTTATATTTATGGTTATAACTTTAAAAAAAAAAAAAGCTTTGGTTCCATGACATAGTGTTTGAAGGAAGAAAGAGAGAGCAGAGAACGTGAGAGAGTTGGAATGGATATAGGGTTTGAGGACTTGACATGGATCTGGGTAAGAGCAGAGAGCAGTTGTGGGGAAGGACAAGGCCACAGGGCACCAGCATCTCCTCTCTCTACTTCCTCCTTCCAGATCCTGCTCTGTTTCTCTGAATCAGTTTTGGTCTCTGCTCTCCTCTACCACATGTGTGCCCCCAACAAGTGATACACCCCCTCTATCCTGGTTTTGCCCACCAATCAGCATCCCTTCAGGCTTCCTCCTCCTCCTCCTCCTCCTCCTCCTCCTCAGCTCCAGCTTCCCACACACTCCACCCTAATCCCACACTTCTACCCGGGATCCTCCCTCCCTTCAACTCATTGTCCAATCAGGCCACCAAGATGCAAACTTGGTGCCCATCCCCCACTCCCCTCTCTCACCCACCCCACCCCAAGGAAGCCCAGCACAGATCATCCCATCTCTTACTACCTTCAGCCTCTGCCAACTGTATGTCCAAGCAATCTCTTGAGTTTTGCTTTTGTCAACCCTTCCCACCTCATTCTTGGGACCCATTCCGGCCCAAGCGAAGGCTGCCAAGTGTGTCATGGAAGTATACTTTTAGAGCCAGTAAATAAAAGGCTTTCATTTTTACAAACACACACTGAGCCAATCATATGGAGATAAAGATGGGACTGCTCAGTCTGCCTCTTACTCTCTGTCTTTTTCTTTCTATTGCTCGTGCTCTCTCTCTCTCTCGCTCTCTGTCACACACACACACAGCTGTTCCAAGGGCCCACAAATCGCCCCTATGTTCCCTTGATCACTCTAGCCATCCTCTTTGTCCTTCCTAAGCCAAGGATACCACCAACCTGCCCTTTGCATATCATCCTCTGTCCTGAGGCACCAAATATTCTAACTCTGGCACACAGCAGGCAGCTACCCCAAAGCTTTAGCAAAGGGTATTTGTGTTCCCTTCAGTTTGTTCCATTTATAGGTCCTAGCTTCCACAGGTGCTGATATCACAAGGTGAACTGTGCCAGGGAATAGGGCTCACTCGAAGGTTTTCCCTCTACCACCCTGGGACCACTTTGGCTCTTTTCTTCTTAATACACAAGAGGCTCAAACTTGCCAGGATTTGGCCACAGATTAAATTCCTAGCAAACAGCAACAGACTGCGGTGGTGGGGAGTGGAAAGCAAATGAAATGTTAGAAAAAAAAATTAAGCAATACTTGCATTCTCATTAGTAGGAACATGTGAGATGAAGCACGTTATGTTATTAGGCATTCTCTCGATTCAGTAAACACAGGCTGAATAAATTTATAAATATCAGCATTAAGTGAGATTTAACGGGGAGCTGTTTATCTTCTGTCTGTCAGGCACGAGGAGACGCTCCCCATAGATCACTCACCCGCCCGTGCAGTCCTGGCCCGGCAGCCTGCCCAGGTGAGCCAACAGAGCCTGCTGCTTCCCCACCCAGCACCAAGCAGAGCTGGCAAAGAGGATCCCCAGCCAGTTCCCTGGGTGTCATCTACTGAGGCTGCTGTGGAGGAGGAAGAGATTACTCTTTGTCACCACGTCACAGCTCCTCTACCAGGGCAGAGAGAATCTGGAGGACTTTGAAGGTGCTTTTTAACCTCTCTGAGCTTATATTCTCTCAACTGCAGCATTATGGAACCCCAGGCACTATCTGTGGCCCTTATTCACTCTTCAGGTCTGGAAATGAGCTCACCCCATAACTCAAGTTTCAGCCAACCTACAGACCAGTCTATACGAGGAACAATAACACTAGGGAGGTACGCACACCTTAGAATAATCAACCATTTGAAATCAAAATGGTTGCATTTATTCAAGGATAAATTCAGAAGGACTAGGAAAGAAGGAGGAATGGAAACAGGAAACAAGTAATGATTCATTGTAGGGATTGTAATCAATGAGATAATATCAAATGTATATGAATTGCTGAGTGGAAAATGGATCTGCTCTAAAAGACTTCAGCCAATTCACAGTAAAAAGAAAAAGGAAAAAGAAGAAGGAAGTGCCTGCTGCATACAACTGTTGTGAAGTTGGAACCTAAATCCACAATCAAATAGCTTCCATGTTTCCTTCATCTTCTGTGCAGTGCTTAAGCAAATGGAAATCATTATCCTTCTGGATGGGAACAAGACATATTCAGGTGAAGTGAATGAGAAGGCAGCAGGAACTGGAGTCATAAAAGTCGTCATGTTTCTGCTATGATCAGATGTGACACTTCAGATAGTTGACTGGGTCCCCACAACCTCCATTTCCCTCTATTGCATTCTTCTGAGTACCAAGAGTCTATGTGACAAATAAATCATTAAGCAATGTCAATTGTTCAAGGAGGATAAGATCATCAGGGGCTAGAAGACACCATGAATTCTGGGTAGATGGAAGACCCCCAAGTGCCTTAGTGATGTCTGTAGCTTGCCTCCCTTTTGTCTGGACTCCATCTGAAGTCCTGAACTGTGCAAACAAATGACCTATATCCCAAAGGTTTTCCTAGAATTCTCAGCACCACCTGCTAGCTGTCAGCATTCTGTTACTGGCCTGGACTGAAGGCCCACACTTCCTGTATCCAGAAACACACACTCACCAAAAAATAAAATAAAACGTCCTGGTCTGCCTGCTGTATATAAGCTGCTATATCAAGACAAGTCATGTCAACAGGTCCCCCCAGTAAAGAATTGTTGAATATGTGATTGACACCAATTTTAGCTACCCAGTGGGTCTTTCCTTAGTGAAGTAAACTGTGAGATTCAAGTAGAACTCATGAGAACAGAACACATACTTTGGTTACATATGTAGGTAAAGTCCCTGAGTGATGCATACAATTAAGCACTCAACTTCTAACTGAATACTGGTAGTTCAAACCCATCCAGAGACAACTCAGAAAGAAAAAAAAAAAAAGTAACTTATTATCTGCTTCCAAAGGTCATAGCCTTGAAAGCCCTATGGTGTGCAGTTCTACTCTATACACATGGGTCACCATGAACTGGCATTGATTTGATGGACTAGTTTACATATGAATACAGGAGGTACCCAAAAGCTTGTGTTTCCCAATACATGATAACCCCTAAACACTCCTTCTCTGCTCCCTCTGATGAGTCCTCCAGACCATGACTGGTCTCTAAAAGTTTCCCCAAGAGAAGATGCTTCTCTTCTAGGCAGCATTTCCATGAAAGTGTGGGTATTACCTGAGATGGGAGGTTGTTACAAAATGATAATGTGTGACAGCAATCACACCTAAATCCCCATCAACACACCTAAACCAAGGCACAGTCATCTGACTCTAATGCTAGCCTTTCTCAGAAGGAATTAAATGAAAGCAGGTACCCTGTAAGGGGATCTCATATGGGTACATGGAGAGGTCTCTGAATTTCTCAAAAAGCATCCTTCCTCAGTAGAATTAAGGCATCAAAGACAGGCATCTCTATAAGCCCCTCCAGCCTTGAATCCTAAGTAGCATCATTATTATGCTTTCTGGTCACCCAGGGAAGGAAAATTCTGGGGAGATGAGTTGCAGAGAAGGAGCATCAGCTGCTTACTTATGGACCTTTCAGAGGAGTCCTGGTGTGGTGCTGTGGGTAAATGCACCAGACTGGGAAGCCATTTGAACTGCAAGGTTGGTTGTTCAAGCTTACCAGCTGCTCCTTAGAAATCTTATACAGGGTCATTATGGGTCAGAACCAACTCGATGGCACTTCACAACAACAAGTGTAACAGAGGTGCCTTAGTGGCACAATGGTTAAAGTGATCAGTTGATGGTTCTAAACCAATAGAGTCTGTGAGGAATAAAGAAAGCACACGTTTCACATAAAGATTTACAGCTTAGAAACCCTGTAGGGAAGTTCTGTTCTGTTCTTTACGGTCACTGTGAGTCAGAATCAACTTTACAGCAGTGGGCTTGCTTTAGAGTGAAAGTGTATTCGTTTTTGTGGTGGAGATAAATACCCAGGAAAATTTCATCATTCAATCACATTAACAGAAAACTAGTTCTCTACCAGAGGCTCTGAAAAATGCAGAAGTCATGTGAGAATTATATATTCCAAAACAGTATATAAATGAGAGACTACCAAGTATGCCTTTTTTCTAGTCCTCAGTTGATCTGAAACCACATCTAGTAGTATCTGCTAGTCCCCAATCTTCTGCTGTACACACGTTTGCTAGTGCTGCTTTGAGAGAAATCAGATGTAATCCAGACTTTCATAGTACTCAACAGCTTGATTCTTAAGATGAGTCACAATAATGAGAAAAGGAAACATTTCACTGGATTTTTCGCACCCACTTTTGCGGGAGCCTGTTCACATTCAAATGACCACTGTATTTCCCAAGATCTTAGGGCAGTTTTATACAAGCTGACATTATTGTTGTTAAGTGCCATTGAGTCAATTCCAACTCATAGTGATCCTGCATAGGATTTCCAAAAGCTTTAATTCTTCCAAGAAGCAGAAAGTCTCATCTTTCTCCCCAGGAGTGGCTGGGAGGCTTGAGCCACAGACCGTGTGGTTCAAAGTCCAGTGCTTATCATATGCAGCCACCACACTCCTCACAAGCTGGCATAGATGCACACACTCACAAAAAAAAAAAAAGAAATGGGGAGATGATAGTATCGTTACTAGTAATTGGGAAGAAAAGAAGAAAAACAAGTTTTTTCTATGGGGGATATGCATGTGTGTGTGTATAGCTCTCTGTGTGTGCCAGAGAGAGAGAGAGAGAGAGAGAGAGAGAGAGAGAGAGAGAGAGAGAGAAGGATGCATTCTACTTGATATATATAATCTTTGAGGTTCTTTAGTTATTTCCAAGTGGTACTGTTTGCCCTGAGGTTGGAAGACAGTTGAGCCAGAGAGAGATATCAGTTATCTACTTAGAAGAGCACTGAAGCATGAAGGTTGGGGAGTAGGAAGAGTAGAGAGTATATTGAAAGAAGAGAATAGGACCAAAATGCCAACATTTAAACACACCTTGAATTGGAGATGGACAGGAAAGGATAAATTAGGGAATACAGCGTAAACAGAGCAAGCGTGTACAAAGAGGGAACCACAGGTATATGCAATGATCTGGATGTCAGGTTCACAGAAGATTTCAGGAAACAGAGAAAAGTCAACCATAACAAATACTGCAGGACAGTAACAAGGATAAGGTCTGAGACAAGCTATTGAATTTGGCATTGGTGACCTTTAAGGAGAGCCATGTGAATAATAAGGTATAGTAAGGAACCTGATTACAAGAAGTCAAGAAGTGAGTTGGCAGGGAGAACATTTAGACAGTTAGAAAAATTTTGTATGAAATGTGTCCTTGAAGAGATAGCATTAAACACTTTAATTGAAGGAAACGTTTGTTCTTCATGGAAATACTTGAGTATGCTCATAGAGTAAGAGTGTCATGGAAGAAATGGTTTAAAAGGCATGGAGTAAGTAGCAGGGTTCGAAGGGAGAGTCTAAGAGACAGAGTTTAAAAGATGGGGACACTTCCTTTTTTTATATCAGCTGTTTTACCCTAGTTCTTCTAGGATGCAGAGCCTGAGGCAAGAATTGAGTCTTGGTTTGGTAGAAGGATGCAAGCACAGGATAATGTGAGTGAGGGAGAAATGAAAGCAAGGCGAGGGAAGCTACAAAGCTCTGGGATGAAATATACTACTGTGCTATGGAAACTCACACCATTTCATTCATGAAACACATTTGCTTGGCATAGTGGGCTTCTCTGAAATAAGTGCACAGAAAAACCATACCTTTAAGTGGATCAATGAAGAGATAAAATGAGTTTATCTAGCCATCTCCCTCTAGTCTCCTACTTCCCACCAATCAAGAATTACCCCACAATGAGCAAGCTACCCTAGCCTTCTGAATTGTGTCATCCAGTCTTCGTCCACCAAAAGACCAATTCCCAGGTCCTATGGTGTCATCAAATCTGGAAGTACCTGGATTATTCCTCATGAACAGGGTACCAACCAAGAGAGAGAAAGGAGGCAGTCAAGAGAAATTAAGAAAGCACACAGAGGTTTTGTCCATTTGTTTTTTTTCTTGTGAAGTGCCGTCGAGTTGATTCCAACCCATAGCAACCCTGTATAGAGAGGGTTTCCAAGGAGCAGCTGGTGAGCTTGAACCACCGACCTTGCGATTCAAACGACTTAGCAGTCTGACGCATTAGCCCACAGCGCCACACCCGGAAAAAAAAGGAAGGGGGAGAGTGGGTAAGCAAATTATAGAGAAATGTTTAAATACATTAGCAAGAAGCTGAGAAAATTAACTTTAAATGACTTCTGAAGTTTAAAGGAACCAAGTCCAAATAAACTACGGGAAATGAAGGGATTCAGCATGCGATCGAGACGCCAGTGTCTTAAGAAGTTAAAAGAAAGCAGATACATAAAATAAACCTTGTTATAAATGGTTATATTATAGAAATTTAGGATTTCAGAAGTGGACACAGAATCGCTTTACTCGACACTTTCACTTTAAAACAATGAGGCAAAACCTTAAGAGGATTGGTAATAAGGGACTTTGGTATATTTACACTATTGATTAGCGGATGAGTTCGTTTTCAAATAATGAACGTTTTGTGTGTGCGTGCTTGCGTGTGGTGTGTGTGTGTGTGTGTGTGCATTAAATTCATTTTAATCATGGTAGTTAAACTCTGTCTTCTCAGTTACTTTTGAAAATCTTTTGAGCCGTGAGGTAATCCAAACACTTCTCCACCTGGTGGCACCTACCTGAATTACAGGCAGAGTCCAGCCAATGCGAAGGAGCAGTAGAGGATATTGTTTGGGAATTTTAACTGCTCAGATCTCCTTTCAGACCCAGACCAGTTTCTGATGGAACTCTTTCTTCCCTTGCCTTAGTCCTCAGGGAATTAGTTTTTGTTTGTATTTTTTTCCTATGAGCTGCTGTCCCTTTTCCCCACTCTGTGTTTCCCTGCTCTGTGACTCCTCTTCTTAGTGGACCCTGTTTCTGTGAAGATAAATATAGACTAGGCTTCAAGTAACAAACAGAACTATTGACGTTTGACCAACGCAGGTCCTGGTCTCGGATTCTGTGAAGCCTCCCAAGATAGTAAATGGAAAGAACACCCACACATATTCACACAAAGACATAAAATGTAGTGATTAAGACCTTGAGCTGATTGATCTTCTCTCTGATTTATTAAATTTTTTGACTCAGAAAAGTGAGACTCTCCAAGCTTAACAGCTACACTCACTACCATCACCTCCGTCTGGTATTAGTTACCTATTGTTATAGAGCAAATGACCCCAAGCTGAACTGCTTAATGTGAACATTTATGATCTCACCTTGTGTCTAAGGGTCTGGAATATGTTGTTGTTGTTATGTGCTGTGGAGTCGATTCCGACTCATAGAGACCCTGTACAGGATTTCTGAGGCTGTAAATCTTTACGGGAGCAGAAAGCTTCGTCTTTCTCCTGCGGAACAGCTGGTAGTTTTGAACTGCTGACATTGCGGCTTGCAGCCCTATTCATAACCACTATGCTACCAGAGCTCCTTAAGGGTCTGAAATATAGTAGCTACTTAACTGAGTGGTTCTGGTTCTGGGTTTCTCTTGAGGTTCTAGTCAAGCTGTCAACCAGGACTAGAGTCATCCCAAGCCTCTATGAGGGCTGTAGAATCCACATCCAAGAAGACTAGTTTAGTTTTTGACTAGTCTTAAGACTTGCTTAGTTTTTGACTATGTGACTTTAGCAGGAGACCTCAGTTCCCCACCACATGGACACTGTCCACGGGGAAACTTGAATGTCTTTAAGGCATGGCAACTGCCTTCTCTCAGAACACATGATCAAAGGAAGAGCAAGGTAAAACCATATGCCTTTTATAATCTAGCCTCAAAGGTGACATATCATTGTAACTGCTGGACTCAAACGGCCACAATAGACCAACCTTGATATAATGTGGGGAGAACTACACAAAAGCATGAATATTAGGAGGCATCTATCATTTAGAGACTATCTTTGAGGCTGGCTACAATGTATTACATGGTAAACTTGAAACTCAATGCTCTAATATAGTGACTACAATGAAAGTTACATAAATACTGTAGATTGGTGTTTCTGAGATTTGAGGAGGCATTCGCATCACCTGAAGGTTTTATTAGAAGACCCAGATCCACAATTTTAAACTGTTGTCAAGTTGATTCCAACTATAGTGACCCTATGGTAGTGGTGGTGGCTATGTGCCACCCAGCTGGGTTTGACTCATAGCAACCCTGCAGAGGGTTTCTGAAGCTGTAAGTCTTCAATGGGAGTAGAAAACCTCCTCTTTCTCCCACAGAGCAGCTGGTAGATTCAAACTGCTCACCTTGTGATTATCAGCCCGGGTCATACTCCACTATGCCATCAGAGCTCCTTGAGCAAAGTAAATACACCATAGAGGTTCAGAGGCTGGGCATCTTTACAGAGGTAGACTGCCACATCTTTCTCCTGCTGGTGGGTTCCAACCACCGACTTTTTGGTTAGCAGCCAAATCCTTTAACTGCTGTTCAATCAAGGCAGTTAGGTCTTTGGCTTGTAAGTGTTGTTGTTAAGTGTTAAGTGCTGTCAAGTCAGTTCCAACTCATAGCAACTTGTATAGGGTTTCAGGAAGTACTTGGTGGGTTTGAACCACTGTTCTTGCAGGTAGCAGCCCAGTACTTATCCTACAGCATCACACCAGGACTCCAAGTCTACAGTTGTTGTTGTAGTTAGGTGCCATCGAGTCGGTACCAACTCATAGCGACCCTGTACACAAGAGAACTAAACACTAGGGCCCCAAAATTCCCATTTCAAGCAAGTTTCCAGGTGATGCTGATAATGTTGATCTGGAACCATGCTTGGTGTTGATAAATTCATCAAAATTTAGAATTTGAAAGTCTCCTAGGAAGCTTGGGTGGTACTGTCAGGTAAGCACTGAACTGTTAACTACAGGATTGATGGCTGAAACCCACCAGCAACTCCATGGGAGAAAGATGTAGCTGTCTGCAGCAATAAAGATTTATAGTGTTACTGTGGTGCTGTGGGTTAATGTGCTGGACTGCAAAGTTGGTTTGAACCACAAGGCGGTGGTTCAAACTCACCAGCCACTCCTCAGAAACCCTATACAGGGTCACTATGGATCAGAACAAACTCGTTGGCACTTAACAACAATATGAATCAGAATCAACTCAATGGAAGTGAGTTTAAAGGTCTTCTGGGTCGACTATTTCCAAATTCAGTTAATCTTCAGAATCACAAAGAATATTATGGAAACTGGAACAACTTCTTACCTGCAGCTCAAGATTCTGTTTCATCAACTCTTGAATTAAGTCTGTGATTATATGATCAGTAGGGTCTGAGAATCTCTAATCCTAGTGATCTCTCCTCACATCCTGAGCATTCAGCTTCCTCCTGAAAAAAACTCTCAGCTGTAGGCAGTTATCTCTTTCCTAAGCAATGTCCCACAGTTCTGGAAATCAGCAGTTTACATTCAGCATGTTGGCAGGACCATGCCCTATTTGAAGGCTTAGAAGTAAAATTATTCTTGCCTTCTTTGGCTTCTGGTAGCCTCAAGCATTTCTTGGCATATAGATGCATCTCCATGTGATCATTTTCCCTCTGTCTGTCCTTCTGTGTCTCTCCTTTTTTATAAAGGCACCAGTCAGATGGAATTAGGATCTGCCTTACTCCAACATATCGTGTTAACTGAGGAAATCTTCAAAGACCCTGTTTCTAAACAAGGTCACATTGACAAGTACCAGGAGTTAGGACTTGACTATATCTTTTTAGAGGACACAATTCAATCCATAATAACATGGATTAGTTCTCTCTATTGCTGTTGTCTTAAAATGCCATTGAGTCAATTCTGACTCATAGCAATCTTGTAGAGGGTTTCCAAGGAGCAGCTGGTGGATTTGAACTGCTGACCTTGGGTTCAAACAAAAAAAAACAAACAAGACAATTTTCATCCTGCCCTTTCCCCATCAGTCTTCTCTTCTTAGGAAAACACCATCTGTCTTCATAACTCTTCTTTAGTGGGCACGGTTTAGAGCACCTTCCTGGTCCTCTGTTCCCTCTATTTCTCAGTTTCCTTATCAGATAGTACTTAGAAAGAACTGAGTTTGTAATCCAGGTGTGATTCAAAAGGAGTACAGAGGAAATAGGATTACCTTTATCTTAGATGTACAATTACTTTTAATACCTGGCACTGTGAGTTAATGTGCCAGACTGCAAAGCCATATGAACTGAAAGGTCAGGGGTTCAAGCTCACCAGCTGCTCCTCGGAAACCGCATACAGGGTCGGAACCGACTCAACGGTACTTCACAATAACAACAAGGTTATAACAGGGAGTCCTGGTGTGGCACTGCAGGATGATGCACTGGACTGCAAGGTCAGTTTGAACTGCAAGGTTGACAGTTTAAACCCACGAGCCACTCCTCAGAAACCCTACACAGGATTGCTATTACAGGTTGGCTATTGATCACAAGGTCAGCAGTTTGAATGTACCAGTCACTCTGTAGGAGAATGATGAAGCTTTCTGATCCCATAAAGATTTACAATCTCAGAAACCCTATGCAGGGTCAATGTGAGTTGGAACTGACTCAATGGCACAGCACTACCACCAGCATCAGCACCCCTGCCAAAGTTATAATGAGAGCAGTCCTGATTGCACAGTGGTCAAGAGCTTGGCTGTTAACTAGAAGGTCGGCAGTTCAAACCTACCAGTCACACTATGGGAGAAAGATGTGACAATCTGCTTCCATAAAAAATACAGCCAAGAAAAACATATGGGACAGTTCTAACCGATGACATGTGGTTGCTCTGAGTGAGAATCCATTCAGGGGCACCAACAACAAAGTTCCAACAACCTTATCTGTCAATTAGATTTTTAAGCTAAATTATGAAATAGGGACTTAAAAAAATCCTATATCTTCTGAGGAAGCATCTGTAATAAGGATTTTTCATGAGTGAGTATATATGTAGCCCCAAAATGCACAGCCTCCCTTTCTCTGAGAACTGTAATCCTTATTCACAAAGATAAGCCCCCAAAAGCCTCAGTGAAAACTAACTGAACCAGCATGTCATTTAGCACAGGCTGGTGCAAGCAGGTTCTCTCTGATGAAGGGAATGTGGTCATGGAACTCTAACAAGTAACCTCAGGAAATTGTAGGCAGTTGTATCTCCACCTGCCTTATACACAGTGGAAAAGAAAACTTGTCTGCAGAGAGACAGGAATAGCAGCTAATGTTCTGATAGAAAAAAAAAACAAAAAAAAAACCAAGTAGTGAAAGAAGAAGAAATGGCAGATTGCACTGGTGACCTTCTAGGTCTTGGTTCTGGTCTTTTCTGAAGCTCAGCTGCATCCCTGACCTTGAGTCCCATGATCCATCCCTGCATCTTTAAAGCTCATATATATATGAATCAACTAGACTGCACATAACAACAACATATATATGTATAGATATATATTTGTTGTTGTTGTTATGTGCCGTGGAGTCGGTTCTGACTCATAGCGACCCTGTACAGGGTTTCCGAGGCTGTAAATCTTTACGGGAGCAGAAAGCCTCATCTTTCTCCTGAAGAACAGCTGGTAGTTTCAAACTGCTGACCTTGCAGTTCGCAACCCAGTTTGTAACCACTACACTACCAGAGCCTATATATATATATACTATTGTGTTGTGGTTGTTACTGCTCTCTAGTTGGTTCTGACTCATAGCAATCCTATATAGATTTTCAAGGAAAGACTGGTGGGTTTGAACCGATGACCTTGCAATTAACAGTCCAGTGCTTATACTACAGCACCACACCAGAATTCCAATATATTGTTGTTGTCATAAAAGAAATGAAATGTATAAAGATCAATATTCTAGAAATTGACTGGTATGGGACATTTGAGCACGATAATCATATAGTTTACTATGCTGGGACCAATTAATTGAAGAGGAAAGTCATCTCATTTATCATTTTAAAAATACAAATATGTCAAGATCTGTCTTGGAATATAATACTATCTGTGACAAGATAATATCCATATGCCTACAAGGAATATCAGTTAATACCACTATTATTCAAATTTACTCACCAACTACTAAAGCCAGTGATGATGAAATTGAAGAATTCTACCAACTTCTTCAATCTGAAATTGATCAAATATGCAATAAAAATGTATTGATAGTTACTGGTAATTGGAATGCAAAGGTTGGAATCAAAGAGGAAGGACCAACAGCTGGGAAAGATGGCCTTGGTGATAGAAACAATGCTAGAGAGAGCATGATAGAGTTTTGCAAAACCAATCACATGTTCATTGTAAATGCCTTATCTCTAAATAACATAAATGATGCATACACATGGACCTCACCAGATGGCATACACAGAAAACAAATTGACTACATCTGTGGGAAGAGATGTTGGAAATGCTCCATATTGTCAGCCAAGACAAGGCCAGGGGCAGACCATCAATTGCTCATATGCAAGTTCAAGTTGACACTGAAGAAAATGAAAATGAAAGGAAGTCCATGAGAGCCAAAATTTGATCTTGAACATATTGTACCTGTGACAAATGTTGTCCATACCAACAAATGGTCAAGTAATCCAATCTGTACTCATTTTAGTGAGAGTGAGGTTTTCTTTATTTGCTTTTGTAAAATTGGATGCTCGACCAGTAGACACAGGCCGACGTTCAGCATGGGCGGCCTGCAAACAGTTTTATTCCCCTGTCTCGAAAAAGCCCCTCCTCCAGTTCCAGTTCCCCATTTACGATTCTACCATCATGTCATTTTCCCTCCCCTCAGAGAAGCCAAAATGAGTTGCCCATGGACTTGATGATTGAATTCTTGTTTAAAGTTTCTAGTTCTAGAACAAATTTCTTTCCTCCCTTCCCCCAAGTCATCCTACTTACATATACCTGGATATGAAGTAACAATCTATGTCTGGCTAGGCTAGCAATATCATGAGCCCTTTATTACTGAAGATGGACCACCTTGAGAATTTCTCACACTCTGAAATTTAGAAATCAGCTCAAGAAGAGATTTGATGCATCAGACACTAATTACTAAGGACCAAAAGAGTTGTGGGACGACATCAAGAACATCATATAGGAAGAAAGCAAGAGCCCATTAAGAAGACAAGAAAGAAGGAAAAGACCAAAATGGATGTCAGAAAAGACTGAAATTTGCTCTTTCATGTAGAGATGCTAAAGCAAATGGAAGAATTGTAGAAGTAAAAGAGCTGTACAGAAAAATTACAAAGGGCATCTCAAGAAGACAAAATCAAGTATTATAATGAAATGTGCAAATATCTGAAGTTAGAAAACCAAAAGGGAAGAACATGCTCAGCATTTCTCAAGCTGAAAGAACTAAAGTAAAAATTCAAACCTCAACTTGAAATATTGAAGAATTCTACTGTCAAGAAATAAAACGATGTATTGCATTAGGCAAATCTGCTGCAAAAGACGTTTTTAAAGAGTTGAAGAGCAAAGATGTCAGCTTGAGGACTAAAGTGTGCCTGATCCAAGCCATGGCATTTTCAATACCCTCATATGCATGCAAAAGCTGAACAGTTAATAAGGAAGACCATAGAAGAACTGATGCATTTGAATTATGGTGTTGGAGAATATTGAAAGTACCATGGGATGCAAAAAGAACAATCAGATCTGTGTTGGCAGAAGTGGCAGCATCAATGGGTTCAAGCGTGGCAACAATTGTGAGGTTGGCCCAGGACCAGGCAGTGTTTTGTTCTGTTGTGCACAGGGTCGCTATAAGTCAGTACCAACTCAATGGCACCTAAAAACAATAACAACATGCAAAATACTGAATGATGCAGAAAGCATCAAAAGAAGATGAAGAGGCAGGGCTTGATGGAAGCTAGGGTGGAGATGCAGTGAAGTTCACCTTCAGCAATGCCACAAAATACCAGACAAAGCAGATCCAGGGCAGGCTCCAAAATTTGGAACCACAGAGATAGGAATATTTAAAAGGTTTGAAGGCTTATATCTAGTGGAACTTGTAGCAAAAGTAAGAAATTGCATACTTTTGAATCTGCCTGGGTCAAGGACCAGAACCTACATCTTGGGCAAAACCAAACGGCAAGACCAAGCAGGGGAGCAGACAAACCATGGAAAAATGCTGTGGGAACCTCAGAGCAAAGGTGGACAATACACTTTGTCAGTTTTGCTTTGTTCTGATTTTTATTTATTTATTTATTTATTTTTTGGTATCTGTTCATTGGCTCCCCCCCACTGTTTGTGCACCTCCATTCTGGTGACTAGAGGGGGAGCCTGAGCGAGTGGACACACCCCTCACCCTCACCACTGGTGGGTTCTTCTGCCACACATGCACACAGATACTCTCAGCCCAAGAGCTGGCCCTGAACTGTTTGTTTGTTTTTAAATATGGGAAAGGCCAGGAGAGAGTTGCAGAGAGGGAAAGAGAGTTTTAAAACAAAACAAGCCAAAAATTAAATTAAATCCTGAGTTACAGCATAACAACCAACACTGACATCTTGAAATCGATCAGGAAGCTTTGAAGGCAAGAAGATGAAGAAAGGACATTAAAGTCATACTCGTATTAGGCTACAGATTTTTTTTTTCTCCCTCCTCTCCCTTTTCTGCGATTATAGACTACAGTATTTAGTCTAGTTTTGTCTTTTTGTTGCTTTTTTGGTATTTTTTTCTTTCTTTTTTTTTTTTGCTGGTGCTGTTTTGCTGTTTTATGCTCCCCCTTCTACCTTTGGGGGAATCTTTATCTCCCTATATTACCCAAAAAGAGACCACAACTGCTGCCATAGAGTCAAGCTACAATCACATTCTATAAAACACCAAGACCCAGGCAAGAACTAATACCAACTGCCATATACCATGAGGCAGACAACACTTGTGAAAGTTACTCTGAGTTAAGCAATAAGAAGAGTGAAAAGGGAATCCCACATCCTGATCACATCTACCTGGAAGCAATCAGAAAGCATTAAAAATATCAAAACACATACTCAATTAAGTATTACTGCCACAGATAAACACTAAACATGTCCAAGAAGAAAACCAGATGACCATATCAG
>NW_006409044.1:199785-202008 GCF_000296735.1 Chrysochloris asiatica | reverse complement strand
CACAGAGTAAACAGGGATGGACAACTTTGACATTGATTACACAAAAGGGGGTGGGGGGTGTTCAAAGACAAGAAGTGACTGGCTTACAAGTTTTCAAGAGGGAATCTAGATCCAGAGAGCATGGAGGAAGGAAGAATCTCCACTGAGTAATATCCAATCTGTCTAGGCGGGGCTAATGAAAGGAAATGTGGATAGGTCTCTTGGGATACAATAGTGAATAATTGTTGTCAGGACTGATTGTGAGGGTTGGAAATGTAAAGGTAGACATTTTGTAGCAAGGAGGGGAGTGATTAACTTTACAGTCTAGGAGTGGAGGTCCCTGGGACCATCAAGGAAGAAGAGTGGTGTGCAGGACCCTACCCAGAGAAGCAGTGACACCAGAGATGGAGGCAGAGATGATGACATGGAAAAATGGAGCAGCTGGGGACTTTAGACACAGAGAGGGAGAGGGGCTGTTTGCTGACGACCGGGGGGCAGGCTTGCAGGGTATAACCTGTGGTTGGTTGGTTGATGATGCATGGAGGGGATTGTAACCATGACAATGAAATGATATACAATAGAATGAATGTATAACTAATGTTCTCCCATATAAACTATCACATAATTCACAATAAAACATTAAAAAAAAAAAAAGAAAGAAGATGAAAGGAATACATAGTCATCCTTCCAAAAAAAATGGATGATGGTCAACCATTTCCAAGAGATTGCATATAATCAAGAGCCAATAGTACTGAATGAAGAAATCCAAAGTTCAATAAAGGCTTTAGCAAAAACAAGGCTTCAGAAATTGATGGAATACAAATTGAAATATTTCAACAAACTGACGCAGTACCTGGAGGTACTCACTCATCTATGCCAAGAAATTTGCAAGACAGCTACCTGGCCAATAATTGGAAGAAATCCATATCTGTGCCCATTCCAAAGAGAAGTGACCCAATGGAATGCAGAAATCATCTGACAATGAAAGTAAAATTTTGTTAACGATAATTCAAAAACAGCTACAATAGTACATTGACAGGGAACTGCCAGACATTCAAGCTGTATTCAGACAAAGACGTCATATGAGAGACATCATTGTTGACATCATATGGATCTTGGCTGAAAGCAGAGAATACCAGAATGATGTTTATCAGTGCTTTATTGACTATGCAAATGCTTTCAACAGTGTGGATCATGACAAGATATTGACAACATTTCACAGACAGAGTATTCTGGAACACTTTTTTGTGCTCATGAGGAACCTACACATAGACCAAGACAAAATCATTCAGATAAAACAGGGGGACATTGAATGGTTTAAAATCAGGAAATGTGTGCACCCGAGTTATTTCTTTCACCATATTTAATCAGTCTGTATGCTGAGCAAATAATCTGGGAAGCTGAGTTATCTGAAGAAGAACGTGGCATCAGGATTGGAGAAAGGCTAATTAACAACCTGCAAATAGGCAGACGATACAACCTTGCTTGCTGAAAGATCGAAGACCGCAGCCTCAGTATGGGTTGCATCCCAGTGTAAAGAAAATAAAAATCCTCACCACTGGATTACAAATAAATAACATTATGATAAATGGGGGAAAGACTGAAGTTGTCAAAGACTTCCTTTTGTTTTGATCCACATCAGTACTCATGGAAGCAGCAGTCAAGAAATCAAATGATGTATTGCATTCAGAAAATCTGCCCAAGATCCCTTTTAAGTGTTCAAGAGTAAAGATGTCAGTTTGAGGACTAAGGTGCATATGACTCAAGCTATGGTATTTCAGTAGCTTCATACTGGAAGTTAGGCAGTGAGTAAGGACGACCGTAGAAAGATTGATGCTTTTGAGTTATGGTGTTGAAGAAGAAGAATAAAAGTAACATGGACTTCTAGAAGAACAAACAGATCTGTGTTGGAAGTACAGCCAAAGTACTCCTTATAAACCAGGATGGCAAGACTTTGTGTCTCATACTTAGGACATATTATCAGGATGGAACAGTCCCTGAAGGACATCATGCTAGGTAAAATTGGGGTTCAGTGAAAAAGAGCAAGACCCCTAATATATGAACAGGTACGGTGGAAACAGCAATGGGCTCAAGCTTAACAATGATTTTGAGGCTGGCGCAGGACCGGGCAATGCTTCATTGCTGTTTGTTGTTGTTTGGTGCTGTTGAGTCAGTTCCAAATCACAGTGACCTTATGCATGACAGAACAAAGCACTGTAGGCTAATGTGCTGGACTGCAAAAAC
>NW_006409044.1:174501-199589 GCF_000296735.1 Chrysochloris asiatica | reverse complement strand
AATTGGCTTTTTGATGCCTTTTCTTGCAGCTAAAGAGTTTCGATGAATACATTGTCTAGAAACCCCTTTGGCACTGCTTGTGTCTATACTGTGTGGGGACAAGCATCCTTTCTGCAGAGTGGACATTCTAGGTCTGTTCAAACCTTTCCTTTCACCTTACATCAGTGAGGACTGTGTGCATTCTAGCAAACCTGTATCTTCACTCACCCTGAACACAACCCAATCAGTTATTCACCATTAAAATCTATTTGTCCTTCTAGGTAATGCCTGTCTATTGTTGTTTTGTTTTTAGGTCAAGAAGATGCTATGAGAGAACTAGGGCTTCATTTCATACTGATAGAACTGCATCCCACCCCACCCTCTCATTCACATAGCTCCAGCCCTAAAATAGAAATTGCCTGCACAAAATTTTCCTTCCAGACGCTTCTTCTGCTCCCATACCTTCTCCCTCAATTATTTTAATTTAAGAAACTACATGTGCCAAGCACTGTGTGAGGCATTGGGGACACAGAGGAGTACAAGCTAATCCCAGGCTCGTAGTGACCCTGTATAAGTTTCCAAGGAGCAGCTGGTGGCTTTGAACCACCAACATTACTGTTAGAAGTCCAGCATTTATCCTACAGTGCCACACAGGACTCCATTATGAGTTTGTTGTTGCCATCAAGTCATTTCTGACTCGTAGCGACCCTGTATAGTGTTTCCACAAGTGGTGGGTTTGAACCATTGACCTTGTAGTTAGCAGTCCATTGCTAATCCTACAGTGCCACATCAAGATTCTATTGTGACTTTGGATATTATTAAGACAGAAATATTTTTGTTGAGAGTATGACAATATCGGAGTTCTGATGGGGCACTGCATGCAGGATAATGCACTGGACTGCAAGGTCGGTTTGAATCTCAAGATCGGTTGTTCAAACCCACCAGCTGAGCCTCAGAAACCCTAGACAGGGTCACTATGAGTCATAATTGACTTGATGGCACCTAACAACAACAACAACAACAATAAGACAATATCCATCAAAAGACCCATGGACTTCTTAGCAGACTGGGTCATTAGATTAACATTCTGTCCTCAGAAAGCACAGAGTACCATCATCAGGGGATAGATCTTCAAGGTAGGTGTAATTTGATGAAAGTTCAGGAGGGCTGGGAGCAGGAAGGAAAAGAGGACAAGGTTCTAAGCAGTGAATTTTGTGGAGGAAGGCAGAAAGAAAGTAATCCCAGTAAGCTACCCAAAGCCAAGCAAACCAGATTTGTTCTGTTATACATAAGTTCCCCATGAGCTGGAACTGACTCAGTGGCAACTAACAACAATAAGAACCCAAAGCCAGAGTCTGGCAAGAGGGGCTGGTGCCAAGGTGTCTACACTTGGGAAAACTCCAGAATCCGTGTAGAGCAAGCATGTGAATAAGAGGTTATTTCAAATCCCTTCCACATTTTGGCTCAAGTCTCTTTCCTCTGTCTTTAACATGGGTGTCTGAGTCGAATTTTGAGCTCAATCTAAGATCCACTCATTCATTTACTCAGTGTTTATTGCTTTCCTACTCTATCCCAAACAATATGCATGGAGAACAAAACATGTAGTTCCAGTATCTCCATAGTGCCTATCTCCTAGTCCAAGGAACTGAAAAGGGACTTGAAGAAAGGGAAGAATCAGTTTATAGAGTCTGGGTGAGTGGATCTCTAGAATCGACCTGTAAAAAGGGACAATAATGATAAGCAGAGACAAAGAAGCCATCTCTGCATCCCTATTCCTTACTTGTATAAATCCAGTCTGCCCTGTAAACAAAGTTTCTCTATACTCTTGTATTCTAAGCCCTGAGACACTAGTGAGGCTGAAATGAGAAGCATTGGTCCAGTGATAAGGAAGAGTGTATCAGGGAAGTAGTGAGCAAATTAACAGAGAGGTTATTTTGAGGTCTACTGAAGAACTATAAGCCATGAGATAGAAGTGGGTAGTGACTATGGAGTCAGAAACAAAGACATTTGTCTAGGGCCCCAGATCCATGTTTTACCCTCTCCATTACAGCATGAGTACCTTAGAGCAAAGGAGTCTGATCTCCTCAGTTGTCACTTTCTATCTTCCTGAGTGGGAAAAGATGGGCATGGAAAACAAACTGGTTTAGAATTTTACTCCAGGCCTGCCTCTCACAGATAACTGTATGACCTTGAAGATGTTGCCTGATTTTTCTAAGCATAAGACTATTCATTTGCTTAAAACAAACAATGACAGACTAACAGGCTTTCTAAATGTTGACTTTCTGGCTCTCTCCTGAACTGCAGTGCCTCTAGTGCAAGAGTTGTTGTTGTTGTTAAGTGTCATCAAGTCAGTTCCGACCTGTAGCAGCCCTGTATAGGTTTTCCCAGGAGCGACTGTTGAGCTTGAACCACCGACCTTGCAGTTCAAGTCAACTTTGCAGTCCAACACATTAACACACAGTGCCACACCAGAACTCCTTGGAAACCCTGTAGAGGGTTGCTATGAGTCAGAACCAACTCCACAGTATTTAACAGCAACAACCTGCTACCAGACTGGGGTTGGTATTTTTTCCAATGACCTGCTACCAGAGGACTTTGTATAATTTCCAATACAGATTTATCCTAGCTGGTTTTTATTTCTTTCAGGACAGGTACTGTAGTTCATGCTTTTCTGAGGTACCCATTGAAATTAAGTCCAGTGCCATTAACATGTTGTTGTTGGTGACATGTGTTCTGATTGATAGAGACCTCATGTATGAAGAGGGGAACCATTCCATAGGGTTTTCAAGACTGAGACATTTCTGAAGCAGATATCCAGGTCTGTCTTCCAGGCATCTCTGTGTGGGTTCCATCCATCAAACTTTCAGCTCATAGTTGAGCAGCACTTAACTGTTTGTGTCACACAAGTGGTCCAAATACCTGCCTTCTTCATGCTTTTGCTTATATACCTAGGACTGGTTCAACAGGTTACAAAGATGCAGAGGTCCCCACCCCTGGTTTTAAGTCCCTCGAGATGCATCACAATAGGAGCCAAGCCTGAAAGCTAAGTGGTATGCATAGGGGGCAGGGGGAGCGTCCTGCTCTCTGCAGTTTCTGAGCCAGGCGGGACTGCTGAGGGGCTGGAAACCTGACAGGTCCCCGCCCCTCATCTTAGCAGCACCTTTGCTGTGCAGAGTCCTGGGAGGAGGTGGGGGTGGAGAAGTGCACACGGGAACTCTGAGCGCTCAGTTCATTGGGCTTTCCCAGGACTAGGTACTAGGATGCTCCGTTAACCTCCTGGCTTGTTCTGATACTGAAACTGCATAAAGGGAAGGATCTCATGCATATTAGGTCCAATGTAGCAGGAGGCTAAATACTTTTAATTAAAGGAAGGCACCTGGAGACCCAGTCTGTGGGAGGAGGGAACTAGAGCAAGTCAGTCACGCTTCTTGTTGGGGGGAGTGGGGGGTGGCAATGGGGAAGGTTTGCTCACCGTCCTTTCTCTGATACTTCTTTCCTCCTCTTTCTCCTAAACTCCCACTCCAGACTTCAACAATACAGGAGGCAACCTAAAGGTGCTGGTTAGGGGAGAGGGCTAGAGCCTGGGGAAGGAGAAGGGCTCAGTACTTTGGAATCACTCTGACACTGGGTCACTGGATCCCTGCCACAGAGACTCAACCCCAGAAAGGAAGGTGGTTGGGAGAAGTGAGAGGTGAATGTGACATAGTCAGGCCTCCCTGAACTGCCAGCTTCAGAGCCTCTCTTCTGCCCAGGCAGAAATTGCAAGCCAGTACTATTTCTTCTTTTTCTTCCTCCTCATCTTCATCCTCCCTAGAATGTGCAGAGCCTTCAACAAGTCCTGTGCCATGGCTTTTCATTTAATTTCATTCTTACCCCCCAACCAAATCAAACTCACTGCTGTCTAGTTGATTTGGACTCAGAACACCCCTATAGAATAGCATAGAAATACCAGACAGGATTTCCAAGGCTTCTTTACAGAAGCAGATGGCCACATCTTTCACCTGCAGAACTAGTGAGTTCAAGCCACCAATCTTTTGGTTAATTCTCACACAACACTCAAAATAAAAGTATCCTAGTTATCACCATCTCTCAGTTGAGACAACTGGAATACCAGAAAAGGGCTAAATAATTTGTTAAGGGCCCTTCAGTAAGTGGCAGAAGGAAACCTCCAAGACTCAAGGTCATCTCCAAAGCTTAAGGTCACAGGGCCCTATTCTTTAGGGATACGCAGCACTCTGAATGGTGGAATTAACATCCAGAAAGCACCTTGGACGGTACCTGACACATAGTTGGTACTCAATACCAAGACTTGCAAACGTGTTACATCTCAGTTGTGCCTACACCTCATTACTTCTTGGCAGTAAGTGATAGAGGCAGAAACTCAGAAGCTCTTAACTTTGTACTTGGGATGCTGCCTGCCACTCGTTTCTTTTTTCTGGGTAGCTGAAGTTACTGAGTAGGTTCTTGGTGGGAATTGGTCTGAATATTCCTCCTCACTTACTTAGTAAGTGAAGGGATTAGGCCCAGAAACTCAATGAGGAAAAGCCCTTCACATGGCCAGGGTGTGTGTGTGGCTCTAGAGGATGCCTCTGGATAGAAAAAAACATAGGATACAGAAATTATTACACTTTGGACTCACAAAACCAGGATCATGAGCAAAGTCTTCCCGAGTACCTGAGCATTGACCTGCAGAATGGAGTCTTTCTGCAAGAAAAGAGGAAAGTTAGCAAGGCTCCTATCTCTTGTCTCTTTGTGGGAATTTATACCAAAGATTAAGGGCAAAGAAGAGCTAAGGTATCTGAATCCATAACTGTTTCTGTGAAGGAAGCCCCCCACCCCTCCTCCAGCAGTGGACAATGACTTGATGGTAATCCCTGAACCCAGTTGTTACTAAGGAAAAACATTTAGACTTCTGAAAAATCAAGATTAGTGATCAACAGTCTTCACCACCCAAAGCAGATGTTGGAAAAAAACAGTTTATGCCATAGTGTCACCAAGAGTCAAACAGTAATGGCCCGAGCTGTATCTGGTACTCCTTTGGGAGCCTAAAGCCAAATCAAGTCTTCCTTCTCCCATCTACTTCTACCTGAAACTCAGAGCAGGACCATAGTAAGTGAAGCATCACAGAAGAGACCTCCTTCTCCCCCAAAGTCACTGGAAAAAATACCAACCCCAGTCTGGGGCCCCATAAAAAAGGCCCCAGGAGGGTCTGGCAGTGTTGGAATGGGGTGTGACTTGGCAAGGGATCCCACATGTTTAGCACAATGACCTGATTGTGTAGGTTGTTCCAACCCAGCAGAGCTCCAGTAGTCACATGTCCCCTGGGCAGCAGGTGTTGTGACCTTTGCCCAGAGATTTGGAGCTCTCAGTGGTGGGACTGAGTGCCAAGGAGGAGGAGAGTAGCACAGCTACTTCTCGTTGACCCTGGAAAGCTGCTACCTGCACAAAGGGTAGAGCCTACACCTCCTCATCAACTCTGTCCTGAGTATGAGGTCTGATTAGGGAGAAAACCTCAGGCCAGTTCCCACCCAGAGTCGACTCAGTGCCCTCGGTTACACAGTAAAAACAAGAGAGAGGTAAGGAGCATCCCCAAGTACAAAGTTAAGAACTTCTGAGTTTCTGCAGAATCAATGAGACTTAACAAGTTACTAAGATTTGGTATCGTTAACTGCTGTGTTCCCTGTGCCAAGCACGACACCATCAAAATGAGTTCATGGAGTTACCCCACTGTCCACATTCATTCCATCAAGCACTCATGCAATCACATAAGCTTACTGAGCTCCTCTTATGTGCTAGACACGGTTCTATGCATTGTGGATATGGAAATGAACAGAATAGAAATCCCTGCCTCATGAAACTTACTGTTGAGAGATAGATGACAAACAGATAAGTAAAATATATAATATGTAAAATAATAGAAAGGAATCAAGCAGAGTGAAAGGAGAAATTTGCAAGGATTGATGCTTTTGAGTTGTGGTGTTGGAGGAGAATATTGAAAGTGCCATGGGCTGCCAAAAGAACCAATAGATCCGTTTTGGAAGAAGTGCAGCCAGAGTGCTTCTTGGAGGCCAGTATGGCCAAACGTCATCTCTCATTCTTCAGACATATTGTCAGGAAGGACCAGTCGCTGGAGAAGGATATCATGTTTGGTAAGGTGGAGGGTCAGAGAAAAAGAGGAAGACCCACAGCTAGATAGATTGGCAAAGTGGTAGCATCAATGGGCTCAAGCATGGCAACAATTATGATTTTGGACCAGAATCGGGCAGTGTTTCATTTTTTTGTGCATAGGGTCGCTATGAGTCGGTACCAACTCCATGGCACCTAATAACAACAACCGGTGTGGCACTGTAGGATAAGCACTGGACTGCTAACCACAAGGTCAACAGTTCAAACCCACCAGTCACTTCTCGGAAACCCCTATACAGGGTCGCTATGAGTCAAAAACAACTTGATGGCGCTTAATAATGCAACAACTGAGAAGGTGACTTTGATGCAAGACTTAGAGATGATTAAGCGATCATCAGGCTAACTGAGGAATGAACAGCAAGGTAAAAGTTCATCTTGAGTGTTTGAAGAAAATCAAGGTCCCTGAGTGATACAAATGCTTTGTCCTTAGCTATTGTCTGAGATGTCTGTGCTGCTATAACAGAAAGCTCACATGTGGATAGCTTTAACAAACAGAAAGCTATTCTCTCATAGTTTAGGAGAATAAAAGTTCAAATTAAGAATTTAGAAAGGTCTTTGTCTCCTTTCAGCATCTGTAGGCCCATGTGTCTTGGCATTAGTCTTTCCCTGGATCTAGGACCTTCAAGTTACCACAGGTACAAAGGACACAGTCTATTCCTGGCTCTTCTTTCTTGTGCTAGTAGGTCGCTCAGATCTCTGCTCACCTCTCTCCTTTAATCTCCTGTAAGTAAAAGGTGTTCTAAGTCACACCCCGGGGAAACTCCCTTACATAGGATCAGGGTTGTGATAGGATTAAGGGTGTTTCATCACCTCCTTAATTCTCTTGCTGACTTCTCACATCTGAGCACATCATGGGGGATCATCACACAACCGCCACATTACATCATTATAGATCTGCCAAACCACTGAGAATCATGGTCCAACCAAGGTGATTCATATTTGGGGGTGGGAGGCAGTTAATTAACAGAAAACTTGGCAGTTCCAGTCCACCCAGTGGCACCATGGACCAGGCAATCTACTTCAGAATTACAGACATTGAAAAACCCCTGTGGAGTGTAGTTCTACACTGAAATACGTGATGCTGTCATGAGTCAGAATCAACTCAGCAGGGACAGATACAGTCAGAGTATACTGGTGCACAGCAGAATTAAAGAGGGACAAAGTAAAGGAGATCGAGGAGAGAGGTGATAGAGTAAGATATGGGGAGTGTGTCCTGATCAGGTAGGACTTTGGAGGCCATTGTGAAGAATAGTGTCACTCGTACTGAGACAGGAAGCCACTGAATATGTCTTAGAATAGAACAGAATCTTATGCCTGCTTTACATACACATAGTAGATCTGCATAACAGCACACACATGTCCTCACAAACATATTAAATGGGATAAGGAATATAATGTTTATTCACTATTGTTAGTTGTTGTTGTTAAGTGCAACGGAGTCTGTTCTTACTCATAGCAACCTTGTACAGGGTTTCTGAGAAGCTACTGGTGGCTTTGAATCACTGACCTGCAGTTCAAATCAACCTTAATGTCTAGTGTTTATCCAACAGTGCCACACTGAGTTTTCGAAGTGCTTTCATACACACTGATCCTAAGAGTCAACTTAATGATATTACAGAAGATGCCCTAAGCATTTTTTATTGAAAATGAGGAAACATAAATATTAAATATTTTTGTTTCTGTTTTACTATCAAGAGTAAAATGCCTGAAAATACATAGTGTTACTTGAAAACCAGTACCCATTCCTCCTTCCACATAGTCCTTTATAGAGACAAGAAGTCAAGGCCCATGTAAGCTGAGTGATCACCAAGGTCCCAAAGCTATGGTTCCAAACATGGGACCCTAGTCTCTTAACACTCATTCAGGGTTCTTTTTTCCCCTGCTTTATGGAGAAGATGGGAGTCCTGGTGTGGCAGTGTAGAATAAGCATTGGACTTCTAACCACAAGATTGGTCATTCAAACCCACCAATCACTCCTTGGAAACCCTACATAGGGGTTGCTATGAGTCAGAACTAACTCAACAGCACTTAGAAACTACAACAAATGGAGAGAATGCATCCTTATGTTGTGCAAGTAGTTAAAGCACTTTGCTGCTAACCGAAAGATTGGAGGTTTGAGTCAATCTAGAGTACCTCAAAAGAAGGGACTGACAATCTACTTCCAAAATAGCAGCCACTGAAAACTCTATGGAGTGCAGTTCTACTTGGACCCACATGGAGTTTCCAAGAGTCAGATTTGACTCCACACAACTAGTATATCTATGTTGTTGTTGTTGTTAAGTGCCGGCAATTCAGTTCTGACTTATAGCAACCCTGTATCAGGTTTCTGAGGAGCAACTGGTGGGTTTGAACTGCTGACCTTGTAGCATGTAGTGCAGTGCTGATCCTACAGTGCCACACCAGGAGTTCATATCGAGGACAGAAACACCTTATCTAATGTTCTACTGCTCATTCATCCTGCTTAGGATTTCTCTACAGCTCAGCCACGGGGATGTTATCAGTTTCCAGGATGGGATGGGTTTAAATCTAAGACTCTGAGAAATGTTATGAACATAATTTCTTCCCCATTCCAATCAGCAGTTCTGAAACACTTTGGATTCCAAATTAGCATTTAAAGCCAGACAATCGTGTGATTTACTATGCCAGGAATTACAAATTTAAGAAGAATGGCATCACATTTATCATCAAAAACAGCATCGCACAATCTATCTTGAAGTACACTGCTATTTGTGTGATAAGATAATATCTATATGCCTACAAGGAAGACCAAGTAATAAAATCATTATTCAAATTTATACACCAAACACCAAAGCCAATGATGAAGAAATTATAGAATACTACCAACTTCTTTAGTCAGAAATTGATCAAACATGTAGTCAATATGCATGTAGTCAAAATGGAATGTGAAAGTTGGAATCAAAGAGGAAGAATTAGTACTTGGAAAGCATTGGTGATAGGAATTATGCTGAAGTTTATGCATGATAGAAATGCAAGACTAATGATTTATTCATTTTAGATACCTTTCCCAACACCATAAATAGTGAGAGAGTAAACTGGACCACACACAGGAATCAAATCGACTACATCTGTAGGGCGAGATGATGGAGTAGCTCAATATCACCATTCAAAACAAGGCCTAGGGCTGACTATGTAACAGACCATCAGCTGCTAATATGAAAGAAAATTAAAACAAGTCCATGAGAGCCAAAATACAAACTTGAGTACGTTCCATTCCACATGAATTTAGAGACCATCTCAAAAACAAATCTTATACATTGAACATTAATCACCGAAGATCAGTAGAGTTGTGAGATGACATCAAGAACATCATGCATAAAGAAAAGATCATTTTAAAAAAAAGGAAAGGTGGAAAAGGCCAAAATGGATGACACAAGGGACTCTGAAACTTGCTCTTGAACATAAAGAAGCTAAGGCAAATAGAAGACATTATGTAGGAAAATAAAAGAGCTGAATGGAAATTTTCAAAGGGCAGCTCAAAAAATAATGTATCTAGGAGCGGAGGGCCCTGGGACCATCAACGGAGAAGAATGGAGAGAAGGACCCCACCCAGAGAAGCAGTGAGGCCTGAGATGAAGACAGAGAGGATAACGTGAAGAGATGGAGTGCCTGGGGAGTTGAGACCCAGAGAGGGAAAGGGGCTGGGTGCTGAGGACCGTGGGGGGAGTGGGACACATGCAAGGTATACCCTTTCATTGGGGTATGATGCATGGATGGGAGAGTAACTAAGGCAATGAAACGATATAGGATAGAATGAATGTAAAACTAATGTTCCCCCATGTAAACTATCACTCAATACACAATAAAACATGCAAAAAAAAAAAAAAAAAAAAGCACAATAAAAAATTACGTTCAAACAACTGGCTCTTGGTGCACATACAAATTCCTTATGAACATAATTATGTGCTCCGGAATAAAAAAACAAAAAAAAATAATGTGTCATATTGTACAAAGACCTAGAGATAGAAAATTAAAAGGAAATAACACACTCAGCATTTCTCAAGCTAAAAGAAGTAAAATAAATTCAAGCCTCAGGTTGCAATATTGAAGAATGCTATGGGAAAAATATTGAATGATGCTCAAAGCATCAAAAGAAAATGAAAGGAATAATCAGAGTCATTGTACCAAAAATAATTTCTCAATGTACAATCTAGGTGATCAAAACCCAGCAATATTAAAGGAAGAAATCCAGGCTGCACAGAAAGCATTAACCAAAAACTAAGCTCCAGGAATGGACAGAATAACAAATGAAATGTTTCAACAAACTGATGCGGCACTGGAAGCACTCACTAGTCTATACCAAGAAATTTGGAAGACAGCTACCTGGCCAACCAACTGGAAGAGATCCATATTTGTATGCATTCCAAAGAAAAGTGGCCTTACAGAGTATGGAAACAATTGAACAATATCAATTTCACACACAAGTAAAATCTTGTTGAAAATACTACAAAAACAGTTGCAGTCAAAAATTCAAGCTGGATTCAGAAGAGGATGGGGCATGAGGGATATCATTGTTAACGTCAAATGGATGCTGGCTGAAAGCGGAGAAAACCAGAAAGATGTTTACTTGTGTTTTCATGACTACGCAAATGAATTCGACTATGTGGATCATAACAAACTGTGGATAACATTGTAAAGAATGGGAATTCCAGAATACTTAATTGTGCTCATGCGGAACCTGTACATCGACCTAGAGGCAGTTGTTTGAATAGAGCAAGGGATGTTGCCTGGTTTAAAATCAGGAGAGGTGTGCGTCAGCATTGTGTTCTTTCACCATACTGATTCAATCTGTATAATAGGCAAATAATCTCAGAAATTGGACTATCTAGAGAAGAACATAGCATCAGGATTAGAGGAAGACTCATTAACAATCTGAGATATGCAGATGACACAACCTTGCTTGTTGAAAACTAAGAGGACTTGAAGCACTTACTGATGAAGAAAGCTGACAGCCTTCAGTATAGATTAAAACTAAGTGTAAAGAAACAAAAATCTTCACAACTGGACCAATAAACAACATCATGATAAATGGAGAAAATACTGAAATTCTCGAGAATTTCACTTTACTTGGATCCACAATCAACACTCATGAAAGCGGTGGTCAGGAAATCAGAGGGCATATTGCATTTTGTAAATCTACTGCAAAAGACCTCTGTAAAGTGTTAAAGAGCAAAGATGTCACTTTAAGAACTAAGGTGCATTTAACCCAAGCCATGGTATTTTCAATCACCTCAGATGCATGTGAAAACTGGGTAATAAGAAAGACAGAAGAATGCATGCATTTGAATTATGCTGTTGGTGAAGAACATTGAAAATACCATGAATTGCCAGAAGAACTAACAAATCTATCTTGGAAGAAATACAACCAGAATGTCCCTTAGAAGCAAGGGTGGCAAGACTGTCTCGTGTCATTTTGACATGTTATCAGAAGGTACCAGTCCCTGGAAAAGGACATAATGTTTGATAAATTAGAGTGTCAGTGAAAAAGAGGAAGCCCTCCAAAGAGATGGGCTGGCGCAGTAGCTACAGCAATCACTCAAGCATAGCAATAATTGTGAGAATGGCACAGGACTGGGCAGTGTTTCGTTCTGTTGTACATACGGTCTCTGTGAATTGGAACTGACTCAGTGGCACCTAATAACAACAATTTGTTTCATAAGGATGTGGTTCTTGTCTTGGTCACTACTGTGTACCCAGGTCCTAACAGAGTGTCTAGCACATAGTACATGCTCAATACATGTAGAACTAAAATCATAGGAAGGAAGGGATGGCGGGGGGGGGAGGGGAAGAGGAGAGGTAACGTTGAGGTAACATTGGCATTATATCTGTCACAATTGTTTCAAATTTGATATCCTTCACATTTCCCATTTCTTTTGTTGTTGTTGTTGTTAAGTGCCATCGAGTCAGGTCCGACCCATAGCAACCCTGTACAGGGTTTCCGAGGGTGTAAATCTTTACGGGAGTAGAAAGCCTCATCTTTCTCCCGCGGAGCGGCTGGTAGTTTCGAACCGCTGACCTTAAGGTTCGCAGCCCGATTCGTAACCACTACGCTTACCATTTACATATTATATTCACAGCACTTTGTTGATAGGCTATGGAAATTTTTCACACTTTTTCTAAGTAGGAGAAATCTGAAAATCAAAATTGGTAAGTGATAGTCACACAGGTGGTGGCAGGGCTGAGTCAAAAATGCAAATCTCTCTAACATCAAGTTCAATGTACTTTCCATAGTTCACACTTCCTTGGGCTCCAGAATGAGAGAGACTAAACCCCAAACATAGTGTTTCAAGTCTCCATTGAATCCTAAGGGAGAGACTATAAAATTGAACTCAGTCACTCCATTTAACCTGTGAAGGGGATCTTCAGATCTCTGGGGATCTTAGGATCGCTGGAAACCAGCTACTTCTAGGAAGTCAAGGATGCTCTCATGATCAAGAGCATTTCACAATCAGAACACCTACCCTGAACTTCTGTACACGTTGATCACTACCTTGGAAAATGACAATGGCCCTGGTTTAAGAAATCTCTACAGGCTATGTCCACCCTATGGCTTCATTTAGCACTTTTACAGGAAAACATTCATGCATTATTATTACAAAGAACTTATTGTAGAGCAATTTTCATAAGGAAAATTTAAGAGACATAAATATACATGGAAGATGAGTAGTTAGACTAGATTGTATCCATAGTATTGACTACAGTTGTTGTTGTTATAGTTGTTAGGTGTTGTCAAGTTTATTCTGACCCATAGCTACCCTGTATACAGTAGAACCATTAGAAAGGATGAGGTAGAGCTATATGTTCTGACATGGAAATGTAGTCAAGACATTTCAAAGCGACTTGCAGAACAGAACTTACATACAGTGTGCTACTATTTATGCTAAAATACACATTCCTAAAGTAAAGGCCATAATTTCTAAGACTGTTGTTGCTAAGTGCCATAGAGTTGGTTCCAACTCATAGAAACCCTGTGTAGGGTTTTCAAGGCTGTACATCTTTGCAGAAGAAATCCATATCTTTCTCTCATGGAGTGGTTGGTGGTCTCGAACCACCGACCTTGTGATTTGAAGTCCAGTGCTAATCATACAGAGTCACCACGTTCCCCAATTTCTAAAATAACAAGATATAAATGGAAAAGATCTGGAAGGATGAACATCAAATGGAATCAAATTTACCTCAAGCTAAGGGGTGGAAAAGGGGGACATCTACTGTTACTGTTGGAATTATTTATGATATATTATGAAGGAGCTCTGGTAGCATAGTGGTTACGAATCAGACTGTGAACCTTAAGGTCAGCGGTTCGAAACTACCAGCCACTCCACGGGAGAAAGATGAGGCTTTCTACTCCCGTAAAGATTTACACCCTCGGAAACCCTGTACAGGGTCGCTATGGGTTGGAACTGACTTGACGGCACTTAACAACAACAACATGTCTATAAGCTAAAAAAAAAAATGAAAAACAGAAATTTATTGCAAAGTATAACTGGATCACTCATTGCCCCTGAGAAGCTGAGCTTGGAGAGTCAGGGTTCTAGAGAGGCACAGCTATGTGTCTGCTCTCCTAGGAATGGGGTCTTATATTCTGGACTCTGCCTTTTGGGGCCACAATGTCCCCGGGAAGATGGATCCATCACTGAGAGGACATTTCTCAGGCTGAGGAAATTGGCAGCCCCTTCAGGTGATAGAACGAGTTCTAAGTCCACAAGTCTAGTCTTGTACACCCTGGAGGAAACAGAGACCAGAGGGTAGAAGGGGAGGAAGACGTCATATGGTCTTGCGAGGCCCTGTCCTCCAGCTGTCCCAGGAACCTGTAAGTTCAGTCCTTCTCCCCAGCCCCTCACCCCATAGACAACTTTGGAACCATTCTGTGTCTCTTGGAGTCCTGAGTGTAGTAACAGTGACACCCACCAAGGTTGATGAGTAACAATTCTTCATCATCTTTAGTGTACCTAGTTTTACTCTTAGTCATTAACATGTATGCTCCACACATGTTGTCTGACTCAACAGCCAAAATATCATATGATAGAGGTATGATAATATCATAATATCATATTCATCTCACTTTCCAGACTCAGAAATTTCAACTCAGAGAAGTTGGGTAAGTGACATAAATTCACACAACTAGTTAGAGGGATGGACGAGGACTCCGGCAAGATTGTCACACCTACAGTCATGACCCCTACACTGTCCTTGCATTATGGAAGGGGGACATTCAGAATTCAAATGGAAAAAGATTAGTCTCCCAGAAAATCTGAAACCCAGGAATAAGCCTGAGAGAAGTGATTCTGTTTTGGAAAATGAACTCTCCGAGAAGTCAGGATCAAAGTCTAAAATTACAGAGATTGTGAACAGAAACCACCAGGACCACAGCACACACTATGAGAGTCAGAAGAGGGGAGCTTAGGACAAATAAAAGAAAATGAAAAAAAAAAAAAAAAGATGTTATGCTTAATAATTGAAAGATCTTTAAAGCACAGTTTAGCAAACATACAAGGAATGATTCACTCACGCATACTATAAGTATGTTTTGTGTGGCAGGCAATATATAGCAAGAGGGAGGTTGCCAGAGGAGAGATGAAGGTAGTAGAAGACATAAGGAATGAAAGAGCTAAAATAAATAGAGGTAAATAGTGTTAAATGATGGTACATGGAAGGCATTGCAATTATTGTAATGAAATAAAGTATACAATTTGTTGAACAAACGTAAAACTGCTCTGTAAACTCGATTCACAACAATAAGGTTTTTTATGTTTATTTTTATTTTAAAATATGATTTGTGCCTATGCTTTGTCTAGTGCAATGTGAAATGAATTAGGAAGAGAAAAGATTTCCTATAACCTCAACTTCTGAGTTTTCTCTCCATTTACCAGGCCTCTCTGTAAGTTTGGGAAGTGTAAGTTTCCTAATAAGGGTCAAGCTTCTTCACAACAGGCCATTGTAGTTGTCATTGTTAGGTACCCACTGGTTGGTTCAGACTCATAGTGATCCTATGTACAACTGAGCAAAACATCCTCACAATTGTGGCTGTGCTTCAGTCTACCATTGCAGCCACTATGTTAATCTATCCAGTTGGGGGTCTTCTCTTTTTTGCTGACTCTCTGTTTTACCAAGCATGATGTCGTTTTCCAGGGATTTGTCCCTCCTAATAACATGCTTAAAGTACTACAGATGAAGTCTTGCCATCCTGTCTTCTAAGGGACAATCTAGTTGTACTTCTTCCAATACCAATTTGTGTGTTCTTCTGACAGTCCATGGTACTTTCAATATTCTTTGCCGACACCAAAATTCAAATGTATCAATTCTTCTGCCTTGTTTATTGTCCAACTTTTATATGGACATGAAGTGATTGAAAATACCATGGCTTACGCTAGATGCACCTTAGTCCTCAAGGTAAAATTTTTTAACACTTTAACACTTTACAGAGGTCTTTTGCAGCAGATTTACCCACTGTAATACATCCTCTGATTTCTTGACTGCTGCTCCCCTGAGTGTTGATTGTGAATCCAAGTAAATTGAAATCCTTGAGAACATCAATATTTTCTTCATTTATCATGCATTTTAGTCCAGTTGTGAGGACTTCTGGTTTTTATACATTGAGTTGTAATCCATACTGAGGGCTGGGTTCTTTGATCTTCATTAAGTACTTTAAGACATCTTAGCTTTCAGCAAGTAAGGCGGTGTTATCTGCATATTGTAGCCTGTTTATGAGTCTTCCTTCAATTCTGATGTTGTGTTCGTCTTCAGATAGTCTACTTTCTGAGATTATTTGCTGATTATACAGATTGAATCAGTATGGTGAAAGAACACAACACTGACGTATACCTCTCCTGATTTTAAACCAGGCAACATCCCTTGCTCTATTCAAACAACTGCCTCTAGGTCGATGTACCGGTTCCGCATGAGCACAATTAAGTGTTCTGGAATTCCCATTCTTCGCAATGTTATCTATAGTTTGTTATGATCCACAAAATCGAATGCATTTGCGTAGTCAAGAAAACACAAGTAAACATCTTTCTAGTATTCTCTGCTTTCAGCCAACATCCATTTGACGTCAGTGATAATATTCCTCATTCCACATTTTCTACTCAATCCAGTTTGAATTTCTGGCAGCTTTCTGTCCATGTACTGCTCTAATTGTTACTGAAATATCTTCAGCAACATTTTATTTGTGAAAGGTATTAGCGGTAGTTTTCATTAATTTCTACACTCTGCAGGAGTAACTTTCTTTGGGAATGGACACAAATATAGCTGTCTTTCAGTTGGTTGACCAAGTAGCTATCTATCTTCCACATTTCTTGGTTTAGACTAGTGAGTGCTTCCTGTGCTTCACATCTATTGGGTATTCCATCAATTCCTGTTGTTGTTGTTGTTAAGTGCTGTCGAGTCGGTTTCGACCCATAGCGACCCTGTACAGGGTTTCTGAGGGTGTAAATCTTTACAGGAGTAGAAAGCCTCATCTTTCTCCCGCGGAGCAGCTGGTTGTTTCGAACCGCTGACCTGAAGGTTCGCAGCCCGATTCGTAACCACTACGCTACCAGAGCTCCTAGAGCCTTATTTTTAGCTAATGCCTTTTGTGCAGTTAGGACTTCTTCCTTCGGCACCATTGGTTCTTGGTCATATGCTACCTCTTTAAATGGTTGAACATCGGCCAGTTCTTTTTGGTACAGTGACTGTGTATTTCTATCATCTTCTTTTGACCTATATCATTCAGTATTTTGTCCTTAGAATTCCTCAAAATTGCAACCTACCCAAAGTTTAAATTTTTTTTTTTTTTTTTTAAGTTCTTTCAACTTGAGAAATGCTGAGCATATTCTTCATTCTAACTCCAGGTCTTTGCATATAATAATATGTTGCGTTGTCTTCTTGAGCTGTCCTTTGAAATTTTCTGTTCAGCTCTTTTACTTCATCATTGCTTCCATTTGCTTTAGCTATTCTAAACTCAAGAGCAATTTTCAGAGTCTCTTCTGACATCCATTTTGGTCTTTTCTCTTTTTTCCTGTCTTTTTAATGACCTTTTGTTTTCTTCATGTATGATGTTCTTAATGTCATCCCACAACTCCACTGGTCTTCAGTCATTAGTGTTCAATGTGTCAAATCTGTGTCTGAGATGCTTTCTAAATTCATGTGGAATATATTCAAGGTCATATTTTGTCTCTTATGGACTTGTTTTAATTACTTCAACTTCAGTCTGACCTTGCATATGGACATATGGTCTGTTCCACAGTCAGCCCCTGGTCTTATCCCACACCCACCCTCCTGCCCCCTTGGTCTTATTTTGACTGATGATACTGAGCTTCTCCATCATCTATTCTCATAGATGTAGTCAATTTGATTCCTGTGTATTCCATCTGGCAAGATTACTGTGTATAGTCACCATTTATGTAGTTGAAAAAGGTATTTGCAATGAATGATTCATTGGTCTTGCAAAATTCTATCATGTGTCATCTCCAGCTTCATTTCTATCACCAAGGCCATATTTTTCATGTACTGATTCTTTCCCTTTGTTTCCAACTTTTGCATTCCAATCATCAGTAATTATCAGTGTATCTTGATTGCATGTTTGATCAGCTTCTTACTGAAGAAGTTGGTAGTATTCTCCAATTTCGTTATCATTGGCTGTGGTGGTTGGTGGGTACATTTTAAAAGTTATTGTGTTGATTGGTCTTCCTTGTAGGTATAGAAATAACATATTATCACAAACAACATTGTACTTGAAATATTCTTTTTGACGATGAATGTGATGTTATTCCTCTTAAATTTGTCACTCTCAGAGTGGTAAACCCACATGATTTTCCAATTCAAAATGGCCAATACCTGTTCATTTCAGCTCACTGATGCGTAATATCTTTGTGAATTCCATTTCGTTTTTGATAACTTCCAATTTTCTTAAATCCATACTCCATGTATTCCGTGTTACAATTATTAATGGATTTTTGTAGCTGTTTCTTCTCATTTTGAGTCATGCCCCATCAACAAATGTAGATACCTAAAGTTTGCTCCAGCCACATTATTAAGTTCAACTACTTTGAGGAGGTTGCTCTTCCCTAGTCATATTTGGAGTTCCTTTCGGTCTGAAGAGCTCATCTTCTAGCAGTATATCAGACAGTGTTCCACTGCTATTCATAAAGTTTTCTGTGTCTAATCCCTTCGTTCTTGGTCTTGTCGCTCCACTATAACCTGTCCATCATAAGTTCCCCTGCTGGTATTTGAAACATCATTGGCATAGCTCCCAGAGTCCCAGCAACACAGAAGCCACCACAGTGTGACAAACTGATAAACAAGTGGTGGATCCTCTGTCTAGGTCTATACATTTTTATATATCGCATAGACCTTGATGTTGTTTTTGTTAAAAGCGATTGAGTCAGTTCTGACTCATAACAACCCTGGATAGGGTTTCCATGGAATAGCTGGTGGGTTTGAACCTCTAAACTTGTGGTTAGCAGCCCAGTGCTTTTCCTAAAATGTCACACCAGAGCTTCATAGACATTGATAGAGGTCCCTAGAACTGACAAGCAGAGTCTCTTTTTCCACTTTCTTGACGCTATTACCGTTGTCCATGCCCTGAAACTGCGTCATGGGCTAGTAGAAAGAATACTGGTTCATATATTAGATGGGTCTGGATTCAGAATCCAGCTTTATAACTCAGCAACTTAGTGACCCAGGGTAAATTCTATGTCCTCAGTTGCCTGAGCACCTTCATAGCATGTTATGAAAGCAAATGGGGTTATACATAAGGCAGGCACTCAATAGTACCTGGCACTTAATAGTATTTAATAAATAGTAAATGGTGTTGTTGTTGTGAAGTGCCGTTGAGTCGGTTCCGACCCATAGCAACCCTGCATAGGGTTTCCAAGGAATGACTGGTGAGCTTGAACCACCAAGCTTGTAGTTCAAACGGCTTTGCAGTCTGGCGCATTAACTCACAGTGCCACACCAGGATAGTAAATAGTAACACTAGCTAAATAAGGAAGACTGAAGAATTAATGCCTTTAAATTATGGTTTTCCCAAAGACTATACCATGGATTGCCAGAAGAATCAAACAAGGTGATGGTATGTGCATCCTAGTATGGAGATCCCTGTGGCTGCGAAATTCAAGCTGCAGCATAGCAAGGATGGTCACAGTTCTGAAACACTAGGGCATGGAGAAGAAAACAGCAGTCCAAAACCCCAGACCTACAGTGCTGTTCCTCCAAAGACTGAAGAAGTGGGGTATATGCCGAGAAACAACATAGTGTCCAAGATGACTCTACTCAGAATGTACCAGCAGCCTTCCCATGGAGCAGCCAGCAAAGCATGGAATCAAAAGACTAGTTGGATTTCTTGAATTTTCTTAATCTCTCAGTTCCTTGTCTTCCAACCAATAAAGTCTCTGGTTCTTCCTTCAGAGTCCTGAGCACTGCCAAGGTTGGGGAAGGGCATGTTCTGTTGTGTGGTTGATGCAAATATCAAGAACTCCTAGCATTCCAAGGCAACAGGAAACAAAGCCAATCCTGAGTTCAATGAATAGCTCTGGGTCTGAGTTTTTCACCTTGGCACATCCCCAAGAGCAGTTGTCAGGATGGCAACCCACTCTAGTGCCCAGGCACTGGCTAGAGAGATTCCTGTTTCGGCTTCTTCTGCTCCAGGCTAGACTGACAGAGTTGGCCCATGAGTTGCTTTCCTCTATGGCAGGAAAGTTTTCCTATTTGTAGTGGTTACAAGTCAGGCTGCTAACCTCAAGGTTAGCAGTCTGAAAATACCAGTGGTTCCGTGGAAGAAAGATGAGTCTATTTGTTCCCATAAAGATTTACAGCCTCGGAAACTCTATACAGGGTCGCTATGAGCCAGAACCAACTCCACAGCACATAACTACCAACAACAACCTCACCTAGGCTGCTCCATAGATTCCAGAACCTTCCTTCTTAATGGGATCTAGGTAGGTGCTGGGGAGTGAGAGGCGTTAGACTGGGTTAGCAGAATTTCTAACATTTCAGATAAAGCCTGGATGATGTGGAGAGATGAAGTAGCTGGGGACTCTAGACCCAGAGAGGGGCTGTGTGCTGACAACTGGGGGGGCAGGCTTGCAGGGTATACCTTTTGGTTGGTTGATGATATATGGAGGGGATTATAACCATGGCAATGAAATGATCTATGATAGGATGAATGTAAAGCTAAGGTTCTCCCATGTAAACAATCACATAATTCACAATAAAACATTAAAAAAAAAAAAAAAAAAAGATAAAGCCTGGGTCACTACTGCTTATTCACACATTGACTCTGCCTCCTACCAAGTAGGTGGCCTTGACCATAATACCTATCTTCTCCAGGGCCCAATTTTTTTCAGCCACCAAATAAGATGCTATTGATAAAGGGCCCAGAACATGACTTGTAGGTTTATCTTTCACTATTGGCCAAGAGTTGGTTCTCTGGCAGTCAGCCTAGAGCTGACCTGGGCTTGATTCCTAGCCAGTGCAGTTCCATTTGTTCAGAATCCCTGGGTGGCACAAATTGTTAAACACCTAGCTACTAACCAAAAGGCTGGCAGTTTGAAAACTATAGGAAAAAAATGTCCCTTTGCACATGACTCCTTTCCTCTGAATTCTTGCTTCCCCAGGGAGGCTCTTTCCTACTCAACCCTGGTAACAACAGAGTCCCCTCCCAGTAAGCTAGGTGTTAGCCACCAAGGACCCAAGGAGTGGCCAGAGCGCCTGAGTGACATGTGCACATGACACATCTCCAACCTGAACTCACCTGGACAAATGCCATGGGTGGCTTTTTCCAAACTGCTTTCTAAAGCCAGTGGCCCTTTTTGTCACCTGCCAGGACCTGTATTTCTATTTCTGTGTTCTGAAGGCCTGAGGGGTGGGGGGCTCTGTGTAATTAATGATTGATGCTGAGGCTCAGTCACCAGGAGGCCTCAGGGCAGGCTGTCAGCCATTTCCTAAAGTGTGGGGACAGGATAGAAATTCGGTGTGGCTGGAGACAATTGGGCAACTCTGTGAGGAGAAGAGGGTGGCAATGAAAGTTGTGTGTGCCCTGAATAAATCTGCTGACAGAGCCTGTTCACCATAAAGTGAAATCTGTGAGGCTGAGAACTCTGCTTTGGCACTGACCCAACCCTTCTGGCATTGATTCTGCCCCCCTCTTTCTGGGTCAAAGGATATTAATTGCTCCCCTCACAGTCACCCCTGGCCCACAAGAGCTCCTCAAAGACCCCTGCACCCACAAACACGCACTCACTGGTCTCTTCCTGTCCTGCAGCTCTCTTATCTGGAGTACTCAGTAGCTCAAAGGGAAAACAAAAAAATGAAACAAACCAAAACTCTCACAGTGCATTCGGGGAAGGATTAAAGGAATCAACTTCTACAGCAAAATTTTAGAGGAGTTTTAATCTGCCCTTCTTGGAGGTATGGCCTGTGCCTTTGTTATCTAATAATAATTAACTTTTGTACAGAGCTGTAGTTTTCAAAGGGCTTTCACATTCATAATTTTATTCATCTTTCTAACATAGCTAGGAGCTGGGCCTTGCCTTCCCTGCCCTTGTTCTTGGCCTTGCATCCTATGAAAGAGGAAACTGAGGCTCAGAGAGAAGCAATTGTCCAATTTCACATAGCTGGCGCCAAATCCTTCCTTTTGTGACTCAAAGTACTGAGCACCTGCTCTATTCCAAAAGGATACACATTAGTTTCAAGAATTGCCCCCAACTTAAAAGAAAGTGGCAGGGCAGGTAAGTAAGAAGAGTCATTGGGAAAGGGGTCTTCCCCTAAATCTGGCCTCTTGGCAATCTGCACAAAGGAAACTTCTGAAACCCTGTGTCAATGTGGAGGAGGTCGTCCCAGGTTTTACATGCAGTGGATGAGAGGAAAAGTTCACAGACCATCCATCCTGAAGACTAGTAACCTGTGTGAAAAGGTGGGAGAAGTTCATCTGTGCGATTGAATAGTCAACCAAGCAGCCACTTTAAACTCTGTGCCTCTTATGTTGTTGTTGTTATATGACATGGAGTCGGTTCTGACTCATAGCAACCCTGTACAGGGTTTCCAAGGCTGTAAATCTTTACAGGAACAGAAAGCCTCATCTTTCTCCAGTGGAACAGCTGGTAGTTTTGAACTGCTGACCTTGCAGTTCACAGCCCTATTTGTAACCACTATGCTACCAGAGCTCCTTCTGTGCCCCTTACAAGAAACCAAACTATCCTCCTCCTCAACTTTATCAACAAGGGTGACCAACTCAGCATGGTTTGTCCAGTACAGTTACAGTTTTAGCACTGAAAAATCTGCCTGTTGAGAACCCGTGAGTCCTGGATAAATTAGGACAACTGGTTCCCCTAGCTGGCCACCTAGATGGTCACCACCAATTCAGCAGATTTGAGTTGAATCCTAGAAAGAAAGATCCTACTCTGAGTGTCCAGAGGATCAACTTAAAATTTAATAATCACAGGATATTATGCAAACTCAAGTGCATCCTGGTATTAGGCAGTTACTTATTACTGTTTGAATGTTAAATCTGAAAAAATATTCCTTTCTATGAAGGAACATTTAGAAGTGTGGCTTGTTGTCTTAATTTTTAAAGGCAAGCAGAGTTACTTTCTCTTCTTTATTTTAATATTGGCAAGTATTGAAAAATTCTCAAGGAAGCACTGAGTGAAGAAAAAAATGTTGCATCTGGTATTGGTTTACAAATGTGCATTTTAAAGTTCTCATTGATCTGAGAGTCTCTTAGTCATGATATGAAATCTATTTTGAAATTTTAAAAAATGCAAAAGGCCGCTGGAGGGTTTTATGTTTAGCTAATCGATTTATGGTTTTTTGTGTGTTTTTTTTTAAGTTTGAGGAAAAACTAAATGAAAGGCATTTTATTAAATACATTGTTGTTGCAGTTGTAAGTGCTGTCAAGTCAATTTCAGATCATAGTGACCCTGTATATGGTTTCTGAGGAATGACTGTGCATTTAAACCACCAACTTATGGTTCACAATCCAGTGCTTATCCTACAGCGCCCCACTAGGAGTCCTTAGTAAATATTATATATATATATATATATATATACACACACACACACACTGTGGGTTAATGAGCTGGACTGCTAAGTCTATTTGAACCACAGTTTAGCAGTTCTAGCTCACCAGCCACCCCTAGGAAACCCTATACAGGGTCACTATGGGCCAGAACTGACTCAACGGCACTTAACAACAATAAAAATACACATATTGAGTCCTAGTGTGGCTCTGCAGAATAATGAGTTGGACTGTAAGATCAGTTTGAACTGCAAAGTTGGTGGTTCAAATCCACCAGCCACCTCGGAAACCCTATATAGGGTTGTTATGAGACAGAACTGACTTGACAGCACTCAAAACCAACTATATATATATATATAAGCGTGATAGCTCTCCCATATATTGCCAAATAACAATTTTGGCAGTTCTACTCCACCAGCCACTCTGTAGGAGAAAGATGAGGCTTTCTGCTCCTGCGAAGATTTATAGCCTCAGAAACCCTATTACTCTGATTTGGAACTGACTTGACGGCACTTAACAACAACATATGAGCCCTGGTGTGGCACTATAGGACAAGTGCTGGCCAACTGCAGGTTGGCAATTCAATCCACCAGTAGCACTTGGAAACCCTATACAGGGTTGCTATGAGTTGGAACCTCAACAGTACACAACAAAATATATGTATATGGTGGTGATGGTTGTGTGCCATTGAGTTGGTTCTGACTCATAGCAACCCTGTATAGGATTTCCAGGACTATAATTCTCTATGGAAGCAGAAAATCTCATCTTCCTCCCCTGGAGTGACTAGTAGATTCGAACTGCTAACCTTGTGATTAGCAGCCCAGCTCATAATTCACTATACTACCAGACTGCTGTCTCTCTCTCTCTCTAGATACATACATATATATATATATATATATATATGTATGTATCTAGAGAGAGAGAGATCTATATAAATAGAGAGAGAGATTGCTCAGTGTGTTGATTTACCTGAGGAATAGCTGGGGGATTTGAACTGCTGACCTAGTAGTTTGCAGTCTAGTGCTTATAATACAGCACCATATCAGGAGTCTCTAGATAGGTAGATAATAGATAGATAGATAGATAGATAGATAGATAGATAGATAGATAGATAGATAGATAGATAGATGATAGATAGACAGATGTTGTTGTTGTTGTTGTTGTTAGGTGCCATTGAGTCGGTACCAACCCATAGTGACCTTATGCACAGCAGAACAAAACACTGCCCAATCCTGGGCCAACCTCACTACTGTTGCCACACTTGAGTCCATTGATACTGTCACTTGGCAATCCATCTTGTTGGGGGTTTTCCTCTTTTTCTCTGACCCTGCACCTTACCAAACATGATATCCTTCTCCAGCGACCAGTCCCTCCTGACAATATGTCCAAAGTATGAGAGACGAAGTTTGGCCACCTTGGCCTCCAAGGAGCACTCTGGCTGTACTTCTTCCAAAACGGATCTATTGGTTCTTTTGGCAGCCTATGGCACTGCCAATATTCTTCTCCAACACCACAACTCAAAAGCATCAATTCTTCTACAGTCTTCCTTGTTCACTGTACAGCTTTCACATGCATATGACGATATTGAAAATACCATGGCTTGGGTCAGGCCACCTTAGTCCTCAAGCTGACATCTTTGCTCTTCAACACTTTAAAAAGGTCTTGTGCAGCACATTTGCCTAATGCAATATGTCCTTTGATTTCTTCACTGCTGCTTCCGTGAGTGTTGATAGTTGATGGAAGAAGAATGAAGTCCTTGACAATTTCAATATTTTCTCTGTTGATGAAAATGTTGTTTATTGGTCCAGTGGTGAGTATTTTTGTTTTCTTTACCTTGAGATGTAATCCATACTGATCTTCATCAGAGAGTGTTTTAAGTCCTCTTCACTTTCAGCAAGCAAGGTTGTAT
>NW_006409044.1:163125-173125 GCF_000296735.1 Chrysochloris asiatica | reverse complement strand
TTGACCCTCTCTTAGGAGCATCTGGACATTGAAGCTGAGTTTCTGAACATTTAAAATAACAGTTTGGGAGAAACATTTTGTTTTAGTAACCAGTTCTGGTGGTGCTGTGGGATAAACACTGGGCTCCTAACTACAAGATTGGAAGTTCAAACCCATCTGCCACTCTTCAGGAGAAAAATGACGCTGTCTGCTCCCCTCTAGTGAAGATTTACAATCTGAGAAACCTGAAAAAGCAGTTCTACTGTGTTCTATAGTATCACTATGATTGGGAGTCACCTTGATGGCAGTGGAGTTTTTGAGTATTGTATTAGTTTTAGATTCTTTTACACATGTGGAGAATTCATTTAGTGACAGACATGTTCTTTTTATTTTTTTTAACAAAATGATTCATTTCTGTTAAATTGAAAGATAAGAGAGACTGTGGGAGACAGAAGTTAACTTGAAAACTAAAAGTGTTTTTTGTTTTTGTTTTTAATTAGAGAAAAATACCTTTGGTGCTATAGTATAAACACTGGATTACTAACTGCAAGGTCAGTAGTTCAAATCAACCAGCCACTCCTCAGAAACCCTTTACAGGGTTGCTATGAGTCTGAATTGACTCAGTTGTACTTAACAACAACAAATTTGTGTTTTTACACACACATACAAACATCTCCCTGAGCAATCCCAGTTCCCTCTTAGTTTCCCTCAGGTGCTGCCCCTTAGTTTCCCTCAGGTGCTTCCTCAAGCACCCCAAGCCTTCCTCTCCCAGATGAGTCCCACTGTGGCAGCATAGCCCCTCCAGCCCTGCGGAGTTGCTCTGAAGAGAGCATCTGAATCCAGAGATCAGGACTGAGAGGGAGAAGATGTTAGACCTTCTCCAGGACGTTTGCTCACAATGGACAGAGGATAAAACCTGTGAGGAAAAAGTGTTTGCCCCCAAACACTCTTGTTCCCACTTGTGATTCATACCTGACCCCCTGCTTAACCCTTGCTACCAACTTTAAAGACAGGGTAAACAGCTAAGCCTTTCTAAACCCTGCCATCTTCCACATTGAGGTGAGGTCTAGGTCCTATCTACCTTTCCCAGAACCTTTCTCCCAGAGTTAGAAATTCACAAGGAGCAAAGGGAAGGTAGGTGGTCCTACAGGTGTTTGAGGAAAGAAAGGAATTCCTGTGGAATAGATTGTGATCATTTTTATTAACCTAATAATCTGAGTGTGTGGACCCTGCCTGATACCAAAGAATGGATTCCGAAATTGTTCAAGGTTCTGCCCTGAAAGAAGTGAACGCCATTGATGAGAAGTAGGATCTTCTTGCTTCCAGTTCTGTGATCAGGACCTTAGAGGGGGGAAAAAAGTTTACTCTTCCCAGGTAAATGGCACAGGTAAAAGGAGTGTACAAAGAGTGTCACTGAAAGACTAAGTCTCTCACGTCTGGTGGTCAATGACACCAGGAGCCTCAGGCACCTTGTTCTCAGGCCCTCAGGTCTCCACCTCATATTCCCTGACTATTTCCAGACCTGCCTGAGTTGAGCAAGGGCTCAGCTGCCTCCCTCTCCAATCTCCGCTGGAAACAGAAGCTCCAGCGAATGTTTCTAACTCCTGAGTCCACTCAGCCATGTCCTCCTTGCAAAATCCTCCCCTTCCCGCACCCCCCTGCACCCAGCCAGCCAATCCGCGGCCTTCGAGCCTCGCCAGACCCATCTTCCAGGGCCTCGGCGGGATAAAATCGGTCGGTGATGCCGGGTGGATGGGACAAACTTCAGAACCAGAAGAGAAGAAGGGCCCAGAGCAACCTCACAGGCGGATCCAGGCACTAGGGGCCTGCTGCTGGCCAGGTATGCTGCCTAGGGGTTATCTGGAAGCTAGCTGGGAGAAAGGGGTGATGAGAGAAGGGAGAAGTCCCAGGAACCTGGCAGGCTTTTTCCTTCCAAGTTAAAGGGGACATGGCTGGGGATTCTCAGAGAAATAAAACGACGGGACAGGACTTGGGGCTTTCACAGCCCACCCCAACCCCAGAGCCTCTAGCCAGTGTATTACGTAGGCCAGGCTGAGGTTGGTCCCAGTCCGCCTAAAAAAATGCCCCGCTCTTCAAGACACTCAATGAAAGCCTAAGGAACAGACCATGGGGAGGGGGTCTAAGGCGGCAGGCATCGAATCTCATGCCCCTTTCCCTGGGTCTGTGCAGGGCAGCAGTGTGGCGGCGGACGCTGCCAGGACCAGCGTGAGGAAGACGGGAGCCCTTGGTGGGCTGCGAACGATTCACAGGCGATGCCTCACAACTCCATCAGATCCGGTAAGGTCGCGCCACGGCCAGGACCCCGAGCCCCCGCGCCACCTCCGTGCGTCGGTGCGTGCGCTCGGGTCGGTGGAACTGGGGAGCATACGCTCAGAGCTCGCGGGATCCACTTGTGTAGAGACACAGCTGAGGGTGCCTAAGGCCTGGCTCTCTCCGTTGGGACCTCCGCTCTAGGGCCCTAGGCTCACCCTAGACCGGTGGAGCTGCTCTACCCAGGCCTTGGTTTCTGCAAACCACACTGAGCGACGAGGGGGCTGGCTTTCCGTGGGGGGACGAAGAGGGGGCTGGCTTTCCGTGGGGGGACGACGGGGTGTCCCTTGAGCCCCACCACCACCACACTTGCACAGCTAATTCTATGGGCATCCTGCGTGCTCTTAGGCGCAGGCCCGTGCAGGGGCTAGTCTAACAGAAACCCCTCGGTGCTCTAGTCCCGGGGTGCGCGCAGCCCTTGCCAGGGGCTCCCCCAGCGGGATCGTGAACCCCCCTCCCCCGCACCTCTCAAGCCAACCGGAAAGAAGCTAGTGGTCTGGGCCTTGGATCCTGGAGCGCACTAGGATGCTCTCAGACCCCCTCCTTGGCAGCACCAGGCAGTGAATCCGACCTGCCCCCGCGGGGCCGAGCCTGTCTCCTCAAGCGCTCTGGGGCCCAGGCCTTCAAAAACATTCGCATCCCCCGACCGCGGTGCGGGCTCTCCCCACCTGGCCCGATCCTGAGTCAGGTGGGGACTGTGCTGGGAAGGAACCTGGGGTCGAGGCCTGTAGGGACCGGCTGGTTCGGTGGGCACCGGCGCCCAGCGCGGAGCTAGTTGCGGACAGCGGGGCGGAGGCGCGGCACGGCCCGCGGTGATGGATGGAGCCGGGCCGGCAGCCGGGAAAGCGATTTATGGGGCCAGGGCACAGCGCTATCGATTTGGGTCGGCGAAGTGAGAGGAAATCAATATTTCAGATGAATTCTAGGCGAATATGAAGTCCCGCTAGGCAAACGGGACATTTGTTATAATAAGGAGGGTCGGAGCGGGCGCAGCGCGCGGCTGAGATCTCTATTTAGTGGAGCGCACCGCAGAGCTCCGCGGAGCAGCGCAGCCTCGGGTCCGGCGTGGGGGTGGGGGCGCCGAGGCTCTACTAGGAGGGGCCCTGGGACCACCCTCCGGAAGGTTTCTCAGCCCAGCTCGTTCTAGGGTCGGAGATCGCAGTAACAGGACGCTCCCTCCCTGTCTTCCAGCGAAGAACCGCGCTCCCGCAGTTCCGGCCGCCCGGGGCTGTGCGGGGCTGCCTCGGGGGCCAGTGGAGTTGAGGCCAGGCGGTTCTTCCTGGGTGCGGTGGAGTAAGCCGAGGAGCGGAGCAGGCTGCTAGGTGCGGTTAACCAGCCGCTCCCGGGGACCAGGCGCGCTCCTTGGCCACTTTTTGAGGCCAAAACAAGTTTTTAGCCCCTTTAGTCTCTAGCTAAACCCGGGCACAGTACAGGACGTAGTAAAGCGGGGACCTTTGGAATTGGTCCCCGCTGGCCATAGCCAGGTGCTGGGTATCCGATTCTGCGCCAGTTCCTGACGCTTCGGCTTCTCTCCAGGACTCGATCTTTCCCCCCGACCTTCCCCTGACCTTTCAGGTAGTAGGAGGAGGAGTGGGTGCGTTCGGACTTCGAAATTACGGGGTCCAGTCGGACCCTTTCCTTCTGACGCTACCAGAGGCAGTGACGTGATGCCGTAGGTTGGCTAGATTTTGTTTTCGTGGCTTGTTTTCCTTCTTTCCTTCCTAGAAGGATTCATTCGAGTAAACGAGAATAAAAGAAGGAAGGACAAAAACAAAAAACATTTATTTTTACATTATTTTAAATTAGCAACAGGCTCAAAGGATCACACTCTGTATTCCTATTAACTCAGATGCAAATCGCCCTTGGGTTTGGAGACGGAGGCGTCTGCGTAAGATTCAGGGACAGAGGTACTTTACTGGCAGGGGGAGGAAGAGAAGTTTTTGTCTTTCGCCTCCCCAAAACAAATACAGAAATACAACTGTGAGGAAGAGAAGACGTGACTTTCTCCATTAAATTAGCTTAATGTTGATGACCCAGAAGAAAGCTCAGAAAGCTTAGGAATCCTGTTTTCAATATAAACGTTGCTCTGCCAAACCTGAATTGGACACCCCAAAAGTTTCTGACCAGTTTACTTGACGCGGTTGTCTAAATCCATTAAGAGCTCTTTCATAAGCAAGCTTATCCTCTTGTTATTTTATAAAACAACCTGGTAGCATAATGGGTTACGAGTTTGGCTGCAAACCTCAAGGTCAGCAGTTCGAAACTACCAACTGCTCTGCGGAAGATAGATGAGTCTGTTCTCATAAAGATTTACTGCTTCGGGTCGTTATGAGTCCTAACGACTAGACAGCACGCAAAAACCACCACCACCACCAGCTTCACTTAGGCACCTTTCTTTTCCCCCAGGCTGCTCCATTTCTGATTTCAGTTGTGCACAAAGAGCCCTTACTTAAAAGTTTGCCTGGAGCGGTCCCGCGGGTGCGGGTGACCGCACGACTTTTCGCGGGAGCGAGGCCAGACTCATAGTTTGCTAAAAACCCCAGACGTTCCAACAAGTTTCCTGCGCGGTCACTGTCTCCTCGGTCTTTGCGGCTCACCCTTGGGCTCATTCTTGCTGATCTTGCTTGGAAGAGAGATATTCATCTGCCCTATAGTTTTTATTCTGTAGGGATATTAAGAGTGAACTATTCTAATCATTGGTGGGCGTTCGAATGTTCCGTAAAATCTGCTCGAATTTTGTTGTATCAAGGAATGAAAATTCTCCAAGGCAAAACATTTTCTTGTAAATATTCAAAGACGCATGTTAGTAATATGCAGCGTAGAAATTTTAAAATGTAATTAAGACTGTAGTAATGAAAAAGAGTTTAGAGAAAGCCCATAATCATTAAAAGTTATTTGAAATGATTTGTAGCAACCCCTACCTCCCAGCTCCTGAAAATAAGTTATTCAAAGGGTATACTGAGACTTAAGAACAAGTAAGTCTAACTTCCCATGGTCTGACCATGCTTTCCTCCTCTTGGTTTTGCAAAGAAGGAAAGGAGGCTAAATGTATTTCGGGAGGATTTGTTTTAATTCTGGTTTATTATTTTCTTTTCGTTGTTTTTTTTTTTTTTTTTTTTTTTTTTGGGTTGAAAATAAGATCCTCTAGAAACTGGGAAACAGTCTTAAGGATCATAAAGAGGTATTTGGGGTTCCTCAATTCATCTTTGTTTCAAGATGGTCCACCCTCCCACCCTTCTCAATGCAAGTTAATTAGGAGATAATTTAGCTACCTTGTGAATTAGTTTTAAGATAAGTATCTTTTCAAGCTTTGTCACTTTAATTGCTCCGCTGATTGATAAGAAGTAATTATTTCTAACTGACACTTTTTTGATGTCTGTTGGAAGCATTTATTTGGAACTTTTTTGGGGGGGATGGAAGGAAAGTTAATTAATTTTATCAGTCTATCCCCAAAAAGGCTCTACCTAATTTTTCTGAAGAGGACAAAGGAAGTGAAGGATAACAAGTAAATATTAATCTAGTGGCATTTTAATTATTAAGACATTTTGCTTCAAAGGAAAGCTAATATAAAAATTGTTACAACTTTCTATTCTCTAGTGAGATATGTTTTATGGGTGTAGATTCCTACAGATGAACTCAAAGTCCCTTTATGTGATGATTTCATTTTGGAGCAAGATACTCTGATTTGTAATTAATATTGGTGAAAGGCAAAATTAGTAGAAGCCAGTGTGAACAGAATGAAAGGCATCATTTTTATAAATGCTAACTGCAAGAAAGATTTGCCAGTAGTCACTAGTCATCCTTGTTTTGTAATTATTGATGGAGTTGGGGATAAAGGTGAAACTTTACTTACGGTGACATGCCTTTTCATACCTAAACCTTGAAGTAAACAGCTTAATCATTCACATCCTCTAGAACATTTTACTTCAAGAGAGAAAGAAAGGGAAAAAATGAAGAGAAAAAGAAAGACGCTGAACGGGGGAGGGAAGGGATGAGAGAGAGAAGGTGGCTGGACAGAGAAGAAATTGAAAGACTTTATTTCAAAAAAGAAGATAGGTGCATGGAACATTTGACATTCAATGTTAGAAAATAAAATTTCTGCTTTAAAACACATCGTTTTGAACACAAAATATCTACCTCTTAGTGCCTACACAGCCCCTAACCACCCCTCCAAACTTACTTTTCTAAACATAAAAGAAGATCTGGTCTTCTAGGAGGCAGCTAGTTGAGATCTTGGGTATCTGTGTGTCATAATCTTGATTTGGTTTCCATGAACAGTTAGCAAGAAAATGCTCATTGTGCTCTGGAGGCTTATAAAGTGATTTGAGCATTATTTATTTTTATTAAGGTCCCTATAATCTTCATCCTTAGTTGTATATGCACGGTCTTTATATGGCTAGATCTGTGATTCATAGACACAGGAAAACATTTTCACATTGCCCCAAAGTGGAGACACACTTGTGCGTACGCACACGCATGCACGTCTGGAATGAGAGAGACACAATCAGAGACAACACACTCCTGTCAGGATAATTCCAGTCTCAGTCATTTTCAATCATTTCTGTATAAAATGTTGTCTGTTTTTAATGATGCTTCTCCCAGATTATGTGAAGCCGCAAGAATGAGGAAACATTTAAAATGAAAAAGAAATGTAAGACGTACAAACAGCAGATAATATCGCATACCAACCTCACTATTAGTGAAACTGAAAAGAAAAAAAAAAAGATAAATAATGAAAAAAATCAGCAAGGGAGAGTTTAGTAATGGAAAATTCCTCTGCAATTAAATGAAACAGTAATCTAGTGCAGATATGCCTGAATGAATTAGCATTTATTAATTGGTTCTCACAAAAACAATTTGTGTGTGATGTGTGTTTTAGGTATATATTTTCAATAGAAAAAGTTCCTCAAATATTAAACAATGTAGTTATCACATTCTATTTTGTGAAAAATTCTAAGTCTCTTACTAAATTTACCTGAACACAGAAAACTTGGGGCAAAAGAGAAGCACCCCCTTTAGATGATGGAGAATAAAACTAGATTCTTTCTCTTGGGGTATTTCCAAACTGATGCGGGGGCAAGCTGGCAGAGTCATTACCCTTAGAACATCCAAACAGGATCCTGGGCAGGTTCCCAGATGACTCTTCTCCCCTGGAGCATCAATGAGGCAGAGGAAGGCTGCTTCCTCGTTGTTGTCACCCCATCTTCTACACCCCCACCCCCCATCCCCAGCCTGCTTTAGCATCCTTGCCAACTCTGGCAGGACCTGCCGTTTGTAATCTCAGCGAGGAACTTGCTAGGGTTGACTGGCGCATGGATGTGTTTACTTTCTCTCGCCACAGTTGGTCTGTCTTCTTCTAAGCATTTTAAAGCTGGTCTATTTATCAGTCCAAGAGGTGCCGACTTCTCACTTGAGCTGAGAAAGCTTTGAGCTTTGTGGTCCTGAGTACAGAAGGAGTCAAAAGATAACAGGAAAAAAGATGATGGAGGAGAAAAGGGGGGGGGGGCGGGAATGAGCCCTCATTCAGGACTGTAGATTATTTTGCTTTTGTGATAGCTCAGCTATGGGCCCCCATCTGCCTCTACTCCCTTCAGAGGTAGACTTGGGGGTATAAACCAACCTCTTAAAGAGAAGAATGTTTTCCTAAACTCACAAGTTTGGGGATGAGTGATTCTTTCTGGGTCCAAACTGGAACTACTTAGCTTGGGTTCTTTTAGAAAGGAAGTTAAAATTTAGACATTCTGCCTAGAAAATATGTGAACTGACTGCTTCCAACAGGGGTGCTAGACATTCCTCATTTGAAACAGTACAGAAAACAAAAATCCAGACTTCTCCTGGTTCCTGAAATCCCTGGTCTCTTGGGGATTACCAAATCCAGTAGCATCCAGTCAGTGACCAGGGTTGGAGTTTGTAGATCAGGGTGAACTGAGCAGGGACACACAATCCCTTCCATATTTGAACTGAGGCAATCATACTTTAAGTGAATCTTTGAGGGCTCATAACCATTCCCTGCGGTCCAGAACCAAAGTTGTTGAAAACCTGTCTTGCACCCTCTCTTAGCCAGGTGGGGAGTGGGGTTGGCATGATGACCAGATGATCTGTTGTGTGAGCCAAGGGCTAGAGTTGTCTTAGTGGGAAGATTTCTATTTTAAACCCACAATTCACTGAATCTAGATCCTTTCTCAGGAGTAAACCTGGGTAGGTCCATCCAAGATCAAGCTGAGGGGATCCTAGATATTGTTGGGTCTTATTTTCATGTTTATTCCTGAGACCCCTTCCCCTGTAGTCCTGAATGTCATATCAGGTGTCCAAGTACTGCTAGGGCTCAGCACAGCCAGGCTCATAGCCCCTGGGCTCTGTCAATATTACTTTTATACCCAAAGAAAGAACAGAGACACTGAGAACTGAGTACATCCTGGCACTTAGCTGTTGTTGTAAAGTGTAGTAGAGTCCAGTTGCAACCCATAGCGACCCTGCATAGGGTTTCCAAGGAGCACTTAGTTAGCCTTCCATAAATGGAAGCTGCTATTAGCATTGCTGAGGGCTGTTACAGGTGTGGCATACTGCTGGGAACAGGCACATCTATTGTCTCATTGAATTCTCACAACTTAGCCACACAGGTAGTGTCAAAGACAGTTCTACAAAAAAGCAGGGTTCTGCTGCTTAGAGAGGTTGATCTGACTCCAACTCCCCTTTTTGCTTCACCCCAAAGTTCAGCTCCTCATGAGTTCCTGCAACACTCACTGTTCCACACCTGCAACCCTGTTGGGAACTCCCCACAGAGCCCTTGATAAGAAGGCACATGGACCTACATCAATGGACACAGTATGGCCTTCAGCTTCAGTAGTAGCTTGTTTACTCCCTCGGTGTCCCTAGTCTTAATTAAAGGTGATCCCCTTCCAGTGCAGCCTTTCTTAGTCCATCTGCCGTGGGGAAGAAGTACTTCCTGTCTGGATGTCCCTCTTGGACGTTGCTTTCAGGAAGCCCTGGTAGTCTGGTGGTGGTGGTTATGGCCTGTGGAGTCAGTTCCAACTTATAGCGACCCTGTAAATCTTTATAGAAGCAGAAAGCCTCATCTTGCTCCCATGGAACAGCTGGTAGTTCCAAACTGCTGACCCTGAGGCTAGCAGCCTGATTCATAACCACTGTGCTACCAGAGCTCCTTTCTGGTAGTCTTGTTGTTAAGTGCCGTCGAGTGGGTTCCAACCCATAGTGACCCTGTATAGGGTTTCCAAGGAGCAGCTGGTGAGCTTGAACTGCTGACCTTGCAGTTCAAATGGCTTTGCAGTCTGGCGCATTAACCCACAGTGCAACACCAGTACATAGTTCGAATCTACCAGCTACTCTGCAGAAGAAAAGATGAGGCTTTCTGCTCCTGTAAAGATTTACAACCTCAAAAACTGTACACAGGATAGCTATGAGTCAGAACCAACTCCGTGGCACACAACCACCACCACCACCAGGCTAAGCATGGTTATTGTGTGCAGTCAACTTGATTCTGACTCATAGCAAGTCCATGTAACAGAGTAGAACTGCCCAATAGGGTTTTCTTGGTTTCTGGAAACTGATGACAGGTATTTCTCCCTTGAAGTCATTGAACGGGTTTGAACTGTCAGCTTTCCCATTAGCAGTTGAACTCATTCATGGGTACCACCTGAGCTCCACAAGGGAAAAAAAAAAAAAAAAAAAA
>NW_006409044.1:150283-162988 GCF_000296735.1 Chrysochloris asiatica | reverse complement strand
CCTCAGTAATGCTTGGCAACCCATAGCCCCATGGTGAACTTACTCCCCCAATCCTTAGCACCTTCAGTTCACATGCTGTCTCCATCCTGGGCCCGTTTTTGAGATTAAAGAGTCAGTGGGTATGGGAGAAAGAGCTTCAGAGTTTTCTGGAGGACCTATTAGCACAGCCAAGAGTGGTGCCCTTTGAGCAACTGAATATCATTTCCCCAGGTTTAGGTCCATTTCTTATACTGCTTCCTCATACATTCAGAACCAAGGTTTCTGCTCCTCAGGAGCCTTTGCCAAAGTTCAACTTCTATCATTAACTTGACAGAATTATAATTTTAATATTGTTGTGTCCTGTCTAGTCAGTTCCAACTCATATCAACACTTTATAAAGGGTTTCTGAGGCTGTACGTCTTTGCGGGAGCAGAAAGTCTCATCTTTCTCCAGAAGTGATGGGTAGGCTCGAACTGTGACCTTGTGGCTTTCAGTCCAATACTTATTCTATGGAGTCACTGCTCTCCCACAGTTTTAATATTTGTCCCTTTTGTATGGAGAGAAGCTGCCTGCCTCCTGGGCTGGTTGAATTTCTTAAGTGAAACCCTGGCTTTAATTTAAGCATAGTGAGAGACATATCAAGAGAGGAAACATGTTTCTTCCTTCCTTTCATTCATCTGCTTTTTTTTATTACCCTGACTTCATTAATAATGTTCATTGGTTTTGTCTTTTTCACTTGTTTTCCTAAGTGGTCTTCTAATGACCTAAGTAGTTCGTGCTAACTAGCCCAAAGGGACACGCTGTAGCTGTCAGACCAGCACAGCAGAAAGGTCCAGGGAGCAGGTTTGGTGACGCATCTAAGAGAAAAATGGCTTAATCTGTGGACATCACGTGAGCTGTGTGCTTGCACACATCCGGGTCCCTCTGTGCACTAGAGTTTGGAATCCTCAGCTTCTCTAGGATGGTAGAACTAATATTCCTCAGACAAACTCAGGACTTAGGAAGTGTCAAGAGGGTGGAGGGCTTTTGAGATCACTGTGAAAATAGCCACAATCCACCTTCACCATCAGGAAGCCCACTGCTGATTTTAGGCAGCGAAACGGGACTCAGCAAGATGGGGCTTTTCTTTTGAACCAGACTTTGCCACTTACTCTCTGTGTGACCTTAAGCAAGTTAATGGTTTTCCTGGGCTTGAGTTTCCTCATTATTATAAATTATGGAAATTTTCCAGGGCTTCTGGGAAGTAACTAGTAAGCCAGTACTCTTACCTGGAACAGAACAGCTGCTGAAGAGAGATCTTCTCTGCTACAGTAGTCATCAGTGAAGACATGCCCAGAAAACTCTCCCGGACCAAGGCTAAATTATTAGACATTGTTTTACATTTCCTATGAAACACTCTGTGAGTCACTTGAAACTCTGTGCCAAAACTTTGTTCCAGTTAAAATTTAAAACCAATTTTGTAATATTACACTTGGGTAACGGCAGTTGTTGTTGTTAGGTGCCATCGAGTCAGTACCGACCCATAGTGACCTTATGCACAGCAGAACGAAACACTGCCTGGTCCTGGGCCAACCTCACAATGGTTGCCACACTTGAGCCCATTGATGCTGCCACTTTGCCAATCCATCTCACTGGAGGTCTTCCTCTTTTTCTCTGACATTACCAAACATAATCTCCTTCTCCAGCGACCGCTACCTCCTGACAATATGTCTGAAGTATGAGAGACGAAGTTTGGCCATCCTGGCCTCTAAGGAGCACTCTAGCTGCACTTCTTCCAACACAGATCTGTTGCTTATTTTGGCAGTCCATAGCACTTTCAATACTCTCCTCCAACACCATAACTCAAAAGCATCAACACTTCTATGATCTTCCTTATTCACTGTCCAGCTTTCACATGCATATGAGGTTATTGAAAATACCATGGCTTGGGCCATGCGCACCTTAGTCTTCAGCTGACATCTTCGCTCTTTAACACTTTAAACTATGCTCTATAGGGCTATAACCTTCTGGAAGTAAATCAACAGGCATCTCTGGATAGGTTCAAACCACCAACATTTCAGTTAGCAGCTCAGCACATAATCATTTCACCACCCAGGGACTTTATAGGGGTGTTGATGGGATTAAATGAAAGATTACCTTGGAATCCCTGGTTAAGACCACTGTGGACATTATCAGCCATTATTGTAACCTGATGAGAAATGAACACCTTATTTAATTCTACCAGAAATCCTAGGTAAAGGGGAAGCACTAGACTTATTATAGAAGGGGCCACCCATGAACTTTGTGTTGGAATCTAGAACAGTCTAGGGGTTTCGTAGAATTCGATTTAAAAGAAGGAGGAGCTAAAGGTAGTGTGTAGATGTGCAGTGTGCTTAACTAAGACAGGGTCATGGGAAGATTTTGTCACTGGGTACTGCTGTCCTCACCTCTGCCTTATCTTTTCCTACCTTGTGTAATAAAAGAATCTAGCTTTGGCAGGATAGCAAGCCCTGGTTGACATTTAAACCTGTCTGTGATTAGCTGAGCACCAGAAAAGTTAGTTCAGTTATATTGCACTGAGTTTTGCTCTTGAGAAGTTTGAAAATGGAGGTAGCAGGCATGGGGTTTGATCTCCTGACATGCAAGCCTCGGTCATGTGTCTGACTGCGACCTTGAAGGGGGAACCTAGAGAAGGGATGAAGGAGGGAGAGCATCAGGATGGGAGAAGTACTGGAGTTGAGTTGGACTCTGAGGGTCAGTGGTTTAAATTAATTTAGCAAGCCCCTGCAGACTGCTGCCCACCATATATAGGGTGTAATGCCAGGGATGGTGACATTTGCTGCTAGGGTGGAGACAAATGATGGTTCAGAGTGGCACAAGGTGGGAAATACTGTCTCAGGGTAGAGAGCTGGAATCTTGTGATTCTCTTTCAAGAGAACAGACCCACAGAACCAGGAGGAGGAAATCTTTAGACAAAGCAATTCAGTGGAGGCATAAAGACTGAAGACAAACCCCATGGTCATCAGGAGAACTAAAGGTCATTTATCTTGAATAGCTACCACCACAGTGCAACCATATTGTCATAGAAGATAAAACTCTTCTGACCTTTTTGAGTCGAGTACATCGTGTAGCATTCATTGTTCCCAAAGGGAAGCATGAGACAGTGTAGGGATAAGTCCAGCTCCATGATGGTTTACATGGGGACTCTGGGTTCGGGTGGCTGATCATCTTATGACAAAATGTGGCAGAACTGTAGGTACAAATGCTGTGAAAACATGTCAACTCCTGCTAAATCAAATGTTTAGTGGCTGCTACCAATACTTAATCTTCATGATTTAAGACTTCTTTCCCTCTAAACCTTTATGTGATGATGAGACAATAGCCGGGTTCAATCCTTCCAGCTCTGATGTTCTCTGGTGACATGACAGTACCCATAACAGAAAGATCTCTATGACCTACACATCCTACCTTTCCTGCTGACTGCAGGGCTCTCCGGACAAGTGCCCCTAGCTATGACAAGCCTGCCCCAGGCCTCAGGGCTCACCCTTTCACAGGTGGGAAGGTCTTGTCCTGAGGCTCTCCTTCCCTCTTCCCTCAGGGCCTGACTCAGCCTCATTGGTTGGAAGGTATCCATCTCACTGGGAGATCTGAGGCACAAGAGCACATCCTGCTCCTGCCCACACTGCTCTTCACCCCCAGCTCCCTGGAAGTCACTCTCTGTACTACGAGGTGTAGACACAATTATGTACTGCCTTCTATTGTTTACAGACTATTTTGTATGTGATCATCAATTTGCTCTGAGTAGATAGTGCCCATCTTATGGTCAGAGAACCTGTCTTCCCCATTGGATAGAATAAAGGCAGTGCTTCTATGACTGGGCTTAAGTCAGACACTCCTGGCATTGAATCTTTTGTTCAACTCTTTACCATTCCTGTGAGTTCATGAGCATGTTTCTTCACCAGTAAAATGGGACTCATAGTTACTGTTTTCAGTGAAATCCTGGTGTAGCACTGAAGGATAATGCACTGGACCAAAAGGTCAACTTGAACCACAAGGTCAACAGTTCAAACCTATCAGCTGCTACTTGGAAATCCTATACAGGGTCTCTATGGGTTGGAAATGACTCCACGGCACTTAACAACAACAACCAAGACTGAGGATTTTATATTTGTGAATCACTCAGTCACTTTCACTCCACATCTCAGCTACCATTGACTAACCCAGCTCAAAGAACACCTCCTTCTAAAGACGTCCATGATTCCCTTCCTTCCTCCTCAATTCCTCAGGACTCCATTTATTTTTCTGATACATTTTTCAGTCTACATTGTGTAGAAATCATCTCTCTCAGTGGACTCTCCTCTTCTAGAATTGAGCAACTTGAGTGTCTGGGAAGATCTAAGCTTTACACGAGCCAACTCAATGGCACCTAACAGCAACAATAACATGATAAACAGTGTAACATATATAATCCTGCAACAACAATAGTGACCAACAATCATTTGAGAGTAGATACATAAATAGATACGTAAGTTAAATAGGTGTGGGAGGTCATATGGAACTGCATGCGTGTGTCTATAGGTATGGTTGTGGATTTGTCCACATTCATATTTGTATATGCCACATATATATTCACTACCATTGAGTCAATTCTGGCTTATCATGACTCTCTATGGAATTTCCGAGGTTGTACATCTTTATAGGAGCAGAAAGCCTCATATTTCTCCCATAGAGAGACTAGTTGCATAGAAACTGACAACCTTGTGGTTAATTTTATCACACAGCACCATCGGGGCTCTTATACATGTGTACTTATGGTATGGCACTGTAGGATAAACACAAGACTGCTAAGGTTGGTGGTTCAAACCTACCATCCACTCCTTGAAAACCCTATACAGGGCTGCTATGAGTTAGAACCAACTTGACAGCATTTAATAACCACAACAATAACAGCAACATATATATATATATATATATAAAAGCACACTGTTATGGAAACTTACTATGCATAACCAGACACCTTGCTGCACTAACCTACTGGACTTGATGTCTAAAGACCATAATCTTACGGAACATTTAGATCAATTGGCATAACATAGTACATAAACTAAGTACATCTTAGTTTACTGAGTAGTGTCTGGGGTCTTAAAAGCTGGGCCACTTAAGATGCAATTATTGGTCTCTTCCTGCCCAAAGCTACGGATAGTGAAGAAAACCAAAAACTCAAAGAAACCAATAGTACAAAGAACCTATGGCCCACATTAACTAATGGCCTGAGACCAGGAACTAGATAGTACCCAACTAGCCCTACTGACCATTCTGATCAGGGGCACAATAAAAAGTCCAGGTTAGAATGGGAGAAATTTAAAAACAAAAATAAATAAATCCAAATTCATACAAAAGCCAGGTGTACTGGTCTTATAGAGACCAGCGGACTGAAAACACCTCTGGAGGCCACCCTTAACCAAAGAATAGATTAGCCTATAAACTAAATAATCACATCCATGAGTACTCCCTAAAACAAAGAGGAGAAGGCATGCAAGAGCAAGAAATGAGACTAAAGGAGACAGAGGACCCAGGATGAAAACGAGGAGAACGCTGACACATTGTGGAGACTGCAACCAATGCCACAGAACAATCTGTGTATGAATGATTGAATGGGAAACTAATTTGTATGTACAAACACTAATTTAAGTGCACAAATCACTTAAAGCATGTTCACAAAATCAAGAGTCCAGGAACTTTCTGATAGAAAAAGGATATACACAGAAAAGGTGGGCTATGGGACTGGGGTCCTGCATTATTCCACCTGTCTGGACATGAGCCCACTTACCCATCATGCCTGGTGCAGTTTCTTTGTTTCATTCTTTGTTTCACTAGTACATAACTTAACCAACATTCCTCTCCTTCAGATTTTCTCTGGAGACCCTGTCACCCTGAAATTTCCATCCCAGCCACCCATAGAATTCATGATTTATTGTCGCTTTCTCAGATACACAGACCACTTGGTCCCCTCTCTGGAGATGCTCCTCTCCAAAGCCTTCTACCACCACCACCACCACCACCACCACCCTTTGCCATGAAGTCTGTTCTGACTCCTGGTGACCCCCTATGTGTAAAATAGAATTGTGCTTCATAGGCTTTTCTTCTTAAAAAGAGTTTACTGTATTTTCCGTGACGGTTTACATAGTCATTTAGGTTCTTATTCAACAGTTTCTGCACAAGCTGTTCAGTGACACTGATAACATTTTCATAATGTTGGAACATTCTCATTGTTTCTGTGCTAGTTGTTCCCTTGTCATTTATCTAATTTCCCAGCACCCTTACATTCTCATCTTTGTTGACCTTTAGGTCTCCTATAGCAGGATTTTCAAAAGAGCATACTACTCATGAGTGATCTTCATTATTTTTTGAGACAATTTGCTATTTAGCTACCTCAGGTGACCTCAGGGGTTAGTTTCAGTGGAAACTTTGAAAAGTATCTCAGGGCAATAGTCTCCGGGACACCCACAGTCTCAACCAGTGTGGTGTCTTTGTTTTTCAAGGAATTTGAGGTTCTGGTCCACGTTTCCCTCCAATTTTATTAGGCCCTTTCTATTGTGGTCTGCATTAGAACAGTCAGGAGTGGTAACTGGGTACCATCTAGCTCTTCTGCCCTATAGGGTTTTGTAGGTCTGATTTTTCTAAGCAGATCACTAGCCCTGTCTTCCACGATGCTTTTGGGTGGACTTGAGCCTTCAACATTTCTATCAGCAGCCAAGCGTGTTAACTGTTTGTACTATCCCAGTACTTCCAGCCTTCAGCAGTCATATGACAAACCTCTCTCCTCGATTTCTGGGCTATTTCTTTCCTAAATTGGGTGTTCCGTCTAGATCTTGTGCCTGGATAGCCTCAGGTTTTGCTCCAACTCCTAAATAAGCATCTCATATCCCCTTACACCATGCCTCTGACTTCTCTATCACCAGCACTCCTATCCTGCTTCCCACCACAATACCTTTCAGAGCCCCAGCAAACCTCTAAGTCATCCCTGCTCAGTGACTCCCAATTCATAGAATGCGCTCTCACTCAGCTACGCATCCCCTGGCCACACAAGCCTTGAGTTCTAACTCCAAATTATCTCAAAAAGCATGATTACTATAATGCTCAGTTCAATAAGTAAAGATCTATTGAGCATCTTTAGGGTGCTAGACAGAGGCTTTGAGGTTATAGAACTCAAGATCTGCGCTTTTGCCTTCATGCTTACATTCTAGAGAGAGAGATGAAGGAAAATGGAAACTTTTCACAATTGAAGAGAGAAAAGAAATGCTTCAATCCAAGTAGACACCAAGTGGAGGACAAGGGGAATACTGGGATGTGATTGGACAGATCTAGTAGATTGTAAGCAGAGCCTGCCCTGGGGCAGAAACAGGTTAACTGAGTAGTTGAGAGGAGGGATCAACAAGGACAAAGGTGTAGGGGCCAAGGAGTGTATACAGATTCCAGGGACCAACCATCAGCCCAGGGTAAATGGAAACAGTATTTAAAATACAAATATGCATTGGGTTCAGACAAGCTGTCGATGGTTTGGGTAAGAAAAGCCATACTAAGATTAATTCTAGCCCTGCTCTCAGGAAACCTTGGTAAAGGGCGTTTAATGTGCCTGTTCTGATGCCTTTACCCACTTCTGCATAATCTTCCATCCCTACCTGGCTTGAGTTTGCACGTCTTCTGTTGTAGTGAATAACACACTCCTTTTAGGTCTTTTGTCAGGGCCACATACTGGCTTCCTCTTCCTCTTGGACTTTGTGATGTTCTTATTAAGTGGAACAGCCATGGCAATAGTCTGTGACAGCTAAATTAGTTGCATTATCAACATTTTCTGATTTCTCATTTTTCCTGGCCCCATTTCAGAGAATCTTAGTCTAGTTATTTTCCAAAAGAATCTTAAATTCAGGCTTACACTTCCTTTTAGTCCAATCATTAACATGCATTTATGAGTAAACTACTGGTACACATCACAATCCAAGAAAGTTCTATTCCGGCCTTCAGCCTGCCTCCCTAGCCAATTCTCCACTATTTCCGTATGCAAACCTATCTGTTCCAGCCAACTAGTCATTGTTTCCAAAACACACTGCACATTCCCACCTCTGTGCCTTTGCCCACTCAATGGCAGCTGCCTGGGACACCTTTTCCAGCCCCACCTCTTCTTGACAAAGCTCTGTTCATCCTCTCTCTGACATCCTCAACCTTTAGTGACTCTTGTATAACTTCCCACTGCACCTACTCTAGTTCACTCATTTGACATGGAATGCATATTAGCAAGAAATGTTAGTTATCTTTGTGTATCTATGACTTGCTTCTGAGCTAAAAAAATTAAGAACTCCTTAGTTGTTTTTGTTACGTGCCGTCAAGTTGGTTCCGACCCGTAGCGACCTGTATAGGATTTTTAAGGAGCAGCTGGTGAGCTTAGATCTCTCTATATCTCTAGCACCTTAGGCAAAATTCCATATAAAGTGAGGCTCCACAAATGTCCATGATCATAGTTTACACATAATTTCTCAATGACATATTTTATTGTTGTTAGCTACTTTCAAGTTGGCTCCCAAGTCATGGCTCCCAACACAACAGAACAAAAGGTTGCCTAATGGTGCACCATTCCCATGACTAGTTACAGATTGGATGGTCATGCTCCATTGGGTTTTAACTGGCTGATTTTCAGAAGTAGATCTGCAGCTCTTTCTTCCTAGTTTGTTTTAGTATGTAATCTCTGCTGAAACCATATAGCAACATGTATGCCTCCATTGGCAGACAGGTGGTAGCAAGACTTGAAGTATGTTGGCTAGGAATTGAGCCTGGGTCTCTCACATGGAAGGTGACAATTTCACCACTGAATCGCCACTGCCTGATATTGACCTAATTAGTGCAACTGAGTTTTGTATATAAAGTTTCCCTGACATGAAGCACACTTGGTGCTTGCTATAACTCTTTTCTTTATCATTAATGACTATTATGGGATTGAAGAAACAAGGAATACAGGTGTCATCTTGGTGGCCTGTGCTCACATGCAGGGTAGCAAAGTTAGGCAGCAATGGCTACTGGAAGAAGCAAACACTGGCAGGCCTGGGGAATTCTGGCCCAATAGATGACCTTCCTGATGTGGCACTGTGGGTTAATGCGCTGGAATCTAAGGTCGGTTTGAATTGCAGGGGCAGCTATGAGTCAGAACCAACTCAAAGACACTTAACAACAACAGATGACCTTCCTGGTAGACACTGGAAGTCAGCTTCGTGGGGTGATTGGTCAGATTTAGGGTCAGAGTATCTATGAAGATCAAAGCTTACAAGATTCTGTAGGTTGTAACTAAAACTCCCCCAAAATACCTAGCACTTGTGGTGGTTGTTTTGTGCCATGGAGTCAGTTCAGACTTATGAGTAGAAAGTCTCATCTTTCTCCTGTGGAACCGCTGGTAGTTTCAAACTGCTGACCTTAAGGTTAGCAGCCCAGCTCATAATTACTATGCTACTAGAGTTCCTTAGAGTAGATTAAAAATGCTTAATAAATATTTGTTTCATTCGAGGATCTCTTTTGTTTTGTTTTGCTTTAAAGAAGTATTTCTCAAGTGTGGTCTAGTTTAGCATCCGAATCTCCTGGGGTTCTTTTGGTATATGTAGAGACTTGGAGTCTGTATCCTTCATAAGCTCCACAGGTTATTCTTTTATAGATTACCACTTGAGAACCAAGGAAATCAACCCATCCAGAGATCTTTCCCCATGTAGAATCTCGCATGTCAGCCCCTGGCCAACTTCTCTTCCCTATGCTAGGTGTCCCTTTTTCCAGAGGGCTCCCTATCTGGCTGTAGTCAGTAGTGGATCAGACCTGGATGTAGTCTCAAGTCTGCTTCTAAATGACTACATTCAAGTAATTTCACCTCCTAAGATGGTGTCTTCATCTATAACATGGGGACCAAAATGCCAGATACAACTACTTCATAGGGTTATTGTGAAAACCCAGTACCTGATGCAGCCAAAGCACAACTGATGCTTGTTGAATTAAAGTAAATTCAAGCATCACTTACCTGATAGCACTTTGAAAGTGCTCTGCGTAGGTTAAATTAGTTAATAACCCATCTTTATATTGGATCCAGGGTCAGAAAGTTCTTCATACAGGCAGCCTGGAAGTCCTGGTGAATTAGAGAGGACCATGCCTGGAAGGGTATGAGTGATTAACTTATATAGAGGCTTTGCTATGCTAATACTTCAGCAGTCTGACATTAGGATCAAAGATGGAGACTAGCATAGGGGCTCAGGCTGGGCGCTCAAGAACGGAGACCAGAATAATGATGAAAAGCAAAGCAGGTACATTTAGCAGATGTGAGAAAGTGTGTGGCACAGACTTTGTCTATTTTTTAAGTTTTTTTATTGTGAATTAGGCAAAGGTCTACAGAACAAATCCATTTCCCATTCAACAAATTTCAACATTTGTTTGTCATTGCTAGCAATCCCCACAAGGTACCATGGCTCATTCTACTTCAATGGCTCATTTCTCCTTCTTTCCTAACTACTTCAATGGCTCATTTCTCCTTCTTTCCTAACTCTTCCAACCTTCTGAACTTTCTCCATGGGCAAATGCTCCCCTTCTGGTCGTGAATGGTTGATTAGTGTTAGATGTGCATACCTCCCTAATGTTAGCATTCACCTTATAGACCTGTCTCTTGTTTGGTTGAAAATGGAGCCATGGAGTGAGTTCAGTTTCAGATCTGGAGGACGATTAAGGGCCCTCATCTCGGGGGTCCCACCAGTCAGTCTCTTTCCAATTGTAAACCTGATCATTTTTATAATTTTGAGTTTTGTTTCACATTTGTCTCCCCATCTATCCAGGACCATATAACGTGATTCCTTTCAAAGTGGTTGGTGTTGGTAGCCGGGCACTATCTATTTCTTCTGGTCTCATTGTCATGAAGGCTGAGGTTCTTGTAGTCCATTTGTCTTTTGGACTAATTATTTCCATGCACCTTGCATTTTCTTCGCTCTTCTTTGCTCCAATGGGGAGTCATCAGTAGGTGCACGTCACTCACAAGCTTTTAACACCCCGATTGCTACTCACCAGAGTAGGATGCAGAACATTTTCTTTGTGAACTATTTTGTGTGGTACAGATTTGGGGAGAGTAGTTTGTTTATCCCTCTCATTGTCTAAATGAGCCTGTTGTACTGAAGAGTCATTTGGGAGGGAAGCCTGAAGGGGATGCCAAATATTCCAAGAGACTTCCCCTAGTTATTTGTGTACAATTCAAGGTTGTTGTTGTTAAGTGTCCTTGAGTCGATTCCAACCTACAGCCATACTGTATAGAGTTTCTGAGGAATGACTTGCAGATTGGAACCTCTGATCTTGCAGTTAGCAATCCAGTGCTTGTCTTACAGTGCCACCAGGACTCCAGTATAAGGTTAGAACCCTGTAGATCTGAATGTTGCATGTTTGTTGGTTTAACTCAGCCTCCACCCAGCCCTGACCCCACCCCTAGCTAGTATATATCAGAGTAACTCTGGCAGCAAACGCCCTGATTTGGGACCAACAGAGTAAGAAGATGAGGTGAATACATGTCCTCCAGAGCCTTTCCTGATGTGCCCCAGAAAGAAGGAAGTCTCTGTTTCCAACCCAGAGCACACAAAAGAGAGCCTTAAATGTGCATTTAACACTTGAGAAAAACTAATGTAATAAATAAAATCATAAGCAAACAAGCTGATAAGAGAAGCAAAATGCTTTCAGGGTGTGCCTTGGATTAGAACACCTGTCCGATCCTCTCTCTCTACCTTCTTCTTCCACTACCAAGTGGAGTGCAGGATGCTATATCTACCAAGATGGTGCTAAGAACTTGAAGGGTTTCCTGAGAAGAATGGGAATTGAGGTCAGAAAACTCAAGTTCTGTTGCTAGCTCTGCCATGAGTGAATCTGTGGCATTCATTGGGTCACTTCCTCTCTCCACTGGATGTGCTCAGAAGTACCTTGCAGCCCTTCCACTCCAAAGAATACGGTATATGTCAACCTCAATAGCCTACCAGTCAGAGCAGGTCACTCCAGGATCATGTAGAACCAAGGCATTGTATAGGGCCCAAAGTATGCCCACTTTCTCTCATCTTCTTATGAAAACTCCTTGGTGGTTTTCTGCATGGAGAAATTGTCCAATGCCCCTATTCCCCAACAAAATTATCTGCACCTGCTTCTTAGGTTTCTGATCTCTGAAGGCAGCTCAGAGATGATGGTATTAGAACTTGGGGAACCTCAAAAATTGTCTACTACCTCAGCCAAATGAGGAAACTGAAGCATAGTACAGATGCAAACCTTCATCTCCTAATTGTTCATCCCTGTTTCCTTCCCTGAAATGATGGTCTACAGGCTACATCCACACCTCTGTGCCATCCTGTTTCTTTCTGTAGCAATAAGTGTGGCTTTTAGAGTGTATAATCCCCTTTGCTACGGTGCGGGGTTCTGGAGAACCAGCTGTAGACAGGTGTAGAAACCACAGATGCACATTTTTGTTGTTGTTGATTTTTTTTTCTTAAATGTTTTATTGTGAATTTTATGATAGTTTACATGGGAGAACATTAGTTTATATTCATTCTATCATATATCTTTTCATTGCCATGGTTACAATCCCCTCCATGCAATCCTTCCCCCGTACCCCCCAGGTCTTCAGCACACAGTCGCTCTCCCTCTCTGGATCTAAAGTCTCCAGCTGCTCCATCTCTCCACGTCATCATCTCTGCTTCCATTTCA